>NW_027103748.1:794625-913850 GCF_902728285.1 Clytia hemisphaerica | reverse complement strand
ACACTTTTTTGACTCAGACTTCATTAGATCAATCACAGGCAAATTTTTTTGGGCCAGAGGTAGAAAGTAGAAAGGTAGAAAGGTAGAGAAAATCCATTAAAAAGAAATTGGGTCTCTACTAAAGTCTATTCACGATAAGTGTGCACTCTTTTTTCATTTACCTATAACTTTTGAGGGAATTCTTCAGGAATTCTTCAAGGAATCCTTAATCATAGAACGTCATCACTGTGAAAAAAATTCTCAAAAATAATAATTCAGTCAAAAGATATCAAACAAAGGTGTGTACATAAAAAAGTCCTTTACTGCTAATTTAAGAGAGCTGAATAAGCGAGGCAACCTTTTCATAATCGAGGCACAAGCGGGAAGCCACAAATTTCGGATAGCTGGCTGGCTGGCACTGGGAGTTAGTTCATGTAATGTTTCCAGCTCACCCAAAATGACACTAATACGCATGCGTAATTTGCCGTTCTTTTCAACCACAAGCAGTTAATTCCCGTGACAATCAAAGAAAAATGAATCTCTAGGGGTGGAACAGTCACTTTCGGTCGGGGTTGTGGATGGCGAAATATGAAATTTGTCGTTCTTTAAAAATTTGTCGTTCTTTTTGTCGCTTTTTAATAGTCATTTGTCGTTCTTTTTAGATGATCTGGAAACGTTAGATGAACAGTCTCCTGGCACTGGGCAAACAAAAAAAATAGATCAATTAGCAATCAAATCTGGCTATCTGGCAGTCTGTTAAAAAGTTTGTGTGGGTACCATTTGCTGAAGCAAGTTTTTTCATTCAAAGTTGCATTTGTTGATGTTTGTTGGATCATATTATCTAAAACAATTGGTAAGTATAAATCCATCAAATTAATGCTATTATTATGATTGATGGGATGCAGCTCCCTCCTCCTTCTCCTCCTCCTCTCACAACCTGGGACTGCACCCTCCAACCATGGACATCCCTGAAATATCTGGACTGATTTGCGTGTCTGCATGGGTTAGATCACATTCTGGAGGGATTCTGATGGCTGGTGGTGCACACCAGGTCATTATAATAGACCTTTTTTCAAAGAGGCTACCCTGTTGAATAATTATGTCCAGACGATCTCAATCGAACGGAATCGACGATCGAACCAGTCGAACCAAATCGAACGCAATCGACCGATTGAAATTCGATTGTCGAACGCAATCGAATCTCAATCGAACGTCAAAATTCTGGGTAATATTCGATTGGTTCGATTGTTGTGCGACTGGACACTGGTTCGACTGGTTCGATCGCCGATTCCGTTCGATTGAGATCGTCTGGATTTATTCTTGCAGCTTTCCAACATCCAAGCTCTCAAACATCACAAGCTGAATGAAATTACTTTCGATTTCCCGTAGAAATTATGCGATGAACAATCCGGGGGTCAATAAATCGACGATCGAACGCAATCAAACGCAATCGAACATCAATCGAACGCAATCGAATATCAATCGAATCTGAAAATTGCGGTAATATTCGATTGAGATTCGATTGCGTTCGACAATCGAATTTCAATCGGTCGATTGCGTTCGATTTGGTTCGACTGGTTCGATCGTCGATTCCGTTCGATTGAGATCGTCTGGTTATGTAGTCCAGCAGAAAAACAATGATAAAACCATGCATAATTATTACAATATGCATGATACAGTAATTATGCATGGCTCTATCATTGTTTTTATGGCTGGAGTACATAATTATTCAACAGGACGGCCTCTTTGAAAAAAGGTCTATTAGAGGAATGTTGGTGGATCGATCGTTGTTTGCATTCGTAGGAATTCCAGGAGTAATATTTTCTGGAAATTTCTGGAGGATGCGGGGCCGGAGGTTGTGCTTTCCCATTCTATTTGACGACCCTGGACAATCCGTTGGGGGTCACTTAAAAAGGTTAGATCATTCCAGGCCCAGGGCCAGGGGGATTCCGGGGGTTGTCCAGGAGGGTCGCTGCTGGGGTTATCAGGGGAGCAACCGGGTGTATCTGAGGTTTTCCAGAAGACGTTCCAGGGGGAATCGGAGGTATTCAGGGGCTTCCATAGGTGATATTTCCAGACAATCTCAATCGAACGGAATCGACGATCGAACCAGTCGAACCAAATTGAACGCAATCGACCGATTGAAATTCGATTGTCAAAGCAATTGAATCTCAATCGATCGCAATCGAATCTCAATCGAACGTCAAAATTCTGGGTAATATTCGATTGGTTTGATTGTTGTTCGACTGGTTTGATCGTCGATTCCGTTCGATTGAGATCGTCTGGCTTTATTCTTGCAGCCTCCCAACATCCAAGCTCTCAAATATCACAAGCCGAATGAAATTATTTCTCGTAGAAATTATGCGATGAACAATCTGGGGGTCAATGAATCGACGATCGAACGTAATCGAAAGCAATTGAATATCAATCGAACGCAATCGAATATCAATCGAATCTGAAAATTGCGGTAATATTCGATTGAGATTCGATTGCGTACGACAATCGAATTTCAATCGGTCGATTGCGTTCGATTTGGTTCGACTGGTTCGATCGTCGATTCGGTTCGATACAAAGGTTCATTTGAGGGGAAAAGCTTAACTCTCTTCCTAAAACAAGGCCAGTCTGGAATTTGTGGCCTTGTTGGTATATACACCAAATACTTTGTATATTGTTCTGGAGTATACATTTAGGGCTTGAGAATGCACACCAACCATGGGTATTCAGAATCCCCGGATATTTCTGGGGCAATCCAAGGGTCGCTATAGGTTGGTTCATGTTTCAAGGGGATTTTAGGCTATCATCAGGGGGCAACCAGGGGCAACCACAATGGTATCCAGGGCATCAGGGGTTTCCAGGTGAACGTCCCGGGTGAATTGCACCAAATTTGTACCGTGTCCTGTCCGTCACACTTTTTCTTACAGGGCCAAGTACAAGAGTGGTACAATTAATTGGTTTGTATTTTTTGAAAGAATACTATAAAGATACAAACTTTAACCGTCGGGAGACGTTCCAGGGGCAAATAATTCAGCTTGGGGTCTTCCAGGGGTGATATTTTTGTTTGCGTGGGGTTTGATAGGTTAGGTTGTTGAGGGTGTAAACTGTCTTCAAAAAATCTTTGCAGTATGGTTTTGCATGTTTCTCGAATTTGATACTGCCTTCTTATAACAACCCTGGACAACGCCTAGGAAATTTGATAAACTCAATCCAATATCAATCGAATCTGAAATTCCAGGTAAAATTCAATTGTGTTTGATTAATGTTTGATTGATTCAGTTTACATTCGACCCTACCAGGAGTTTCCTTTGCAAGGTTTTCAATCGGTAGTGATACATAGTGCTATTAGCACAGCAAGCGCTGTTTTCACGGAAATCCAGCACAGGAAATACTGAAATAGATACCAGAACATTCCTGTGCTTCCAGTGCACGAAAAAAGATATCTTTTTGCACCAAAACTTGCCAGTCAAACTTGAGCAAAATTAATTAAATATTGAACGAGCCAATCAAGTACATGAGCTAAATTAAAAATTCTGTCAAATTAATCAAATATAGCCATCAGCGAGGTAATTTGGGAGCATTCCTTGCTTTTGGGGGTGATATTTTATAGGATTTTTGGGGTAAAAGGAAGGTAAGAAGTAAAGTTTTGTATTATAAAGTCTCTTTTATACCCTTTTATACCTTTGTAGACATGTTGAAATAATAATGTGACAAACACTTCAACCATCAGCACTTCTCTAAAATACTGAAATTGAAAACATGTTGTTTACTTGCGATTTTTTTTGATAGGATAAAAGAAATATTAAAAAGGATCATGAATTTTTACTATTAAAGCCATTTTCATGATTTTTGAATATTTCCTCAACTTCAGTCTTTGATATCTTTCTTTTTAGAGACTTCAGACTTAAGCCTATTTTTTTTCTTTCTTCATATTGTAATTTTCATGCAAAATCATAATTAATTCAAAATCTTTCTATCTGCATTGTAGTTGTTTTTAGAAAACACAATGCTGTGGACAAATATAAATAGTAAAAAAAAAAAACTCAGGAAATTTGTTGTATAATACAAGTGTTATATTTTAATGATGATTAATTATATAATAACAAAAATACAACTGACCCTCTTTATCCCTTTTTCTAGGACACATTGTATCAAATTCTTTGAATGGAAAATTCAGGTTATTATGATTTAGTGTTTATTGTTTAATTCTTTCGTAGTTTTTAATTTAATTACCAATTTAAAAGCATTGCCACTCTGCTAGACTAAATACAAAATTGAAAATAGATTTTATCTTATTATGTAATATTATGAATTATATTAGTCTTTAAACTTCTTACCAAAGCTTCCAAAGAATCAGACCCTATAGAGGAGCTGAAAGAATACCTTAACGATGAAGGAAAAGATGATGACCCGTATACCCTTCTGGAAGATTGGTTGGATGATGATGATGATGAGCCAAAAAAGAAAAGGAGGAAAAAGAAAACAACTGCCAGATTTTCCAGCGTCAAACGTGACAAATTTGGAAAGCGTTCATACCCATACAGTGGAAAAAAACGGTATCAAGTAAAAAAGAAACTTGAGCAAGGTAAAAAACTTTCTTGATTTGTTTATAATAAAGTTGGTGGCCCAAAGCAACATTTTTACTTTCTTGATTAAACTTTTTTACATCACCCGAGTTCATCATTTTGTATATTCAGTGCTTGAATTTTTGCCTGATATTATATTCTGAGTCTGAATGTTGGATTGATTCAGCCATGTAATTAAAATCAAACTGACTGAATCAAAAAGCACTTTCATTTGATTTTGGGTTCGACTGAAAATAAAATGATATATTTATTATTATTTTCAGATTCAAAGACTATACCGAGACATGAATTATCTACCCCTGCTTTTATATTTGACGACCAGTACCTTCCTGACACAGGTATTTTTTATTTTTTCATACAATCTCTAAAATTTTGATAGGTCTTAAATCCCAATGAGATTGCTTAAATGATAACCTAGAAATCTACTTTACCAATGAGACAGGTTCTATATTTTTATGATAGATAGATTTTTTATTCATGGTTTTGTAAAGGGTAATGAGAATAATTTTTTTATAATTGCCATCATGTTTGAGACAACGTCTTTTATGAATTATAGCCTTTGAAGATCTGCCTGAAGAAACAGCCAAAAAAAAGAAAAGGTCCTGGAAAGAACGAATGGAAAGAATCGAAAAAGCATGGTCAGAGGAAAAAGAAAACATTTTCAGCTCATTAAGATTGAAATCAGCGTTTTTATCAAAAGAGAAATGTGCTTTGTGTTTATCTAAAACAGCTGCTGTGGATTGTCACGAGTGTCGTATTCACTTATGTGAAATTTGTGATCGAGATATTCACAATAAAAACCCACTTCACAACCGCTTTTCATTTGTAAACGACAAAACTCAAGCTTTGACACCAATGCAGGCCTTAAATGATAACCTAGAAATCTATACTGTTGGTGAGTAATATCATATAACCTTGCATATTCAAATGATTATGGCCACTTGAATTTGTCCAAATTGTAATAATTTAAAACATGAAGTTAACCCTTTAAGTGCCGATGTCGTATATATACGACATGGGCTATATAGGAGGGCGAAGCCCTCCTGTAATGCCCAGTTTGAGTTAGAAATCGTTATTTTTGGTCGAACTCGTAGGAATTAGATTGTCCTTTATGGTCAAGCAAAAAAAAATCAAAGTGAGTCTTTCCAGCGAAATTTTAAGCAAAAAAGTCAAAAAAATGCAAAAAATTGACAAAAATTCACTTTTTTGAGATTCTGACCGTTTTTTGACTATTTTTGGTCAACGAGTGATCCAAGAACCTCCAAATTTGGCCCTGTTTTACTTTATTCTGTCTTCTAGTGAATTGATTTGAAATTTTACAACTGGGCACCTTTTCATCAGTTCAGTCAGGTCGCGCAGCGGGCCTGACTGCTTTAATTCCTAACCTACCCCCCCCCCTTGGCCGCCGCCCACCACGCCCTTCCTAAATCGGGCGGCGCCGAAGGCGCCCAAAAGAAAGAAGAGACTCTAAGCTATCCAACGAGCTATATACGAGCTTCTAATTCCTTCTAGATCAGGAGATATAAGCCCTTAAAGTTTGAACTAGCGATTTTTTAAAAAAAACTTAGAAAAAAGGACCCTGGCACTCAAAGGGTTAAACAAAGAAAATTACATGTAATAAATGTAAGTTTATTCTTGATTTTATTAAATTCTTCTAGATCGACTAGTTCCATTGAGACATGCTGTGTGCATATGTGGGTCTAATAATTTTGAAGAAATTGTCAAACAAGGAAATGTTGTGGTTATAACAATGACAGGTATTATGCTTTTAACTGCTTCAGCTGATTAAAAGCTATTTTGATAATTCCTCATGAAGTACTAAACCAGACAAGTCCATTGACTGATGATCTTTCTCGCCGTCCAATTTTGTAGGTAAATTTGACTTGGTTCCATTCGTTCTTCAATGCTGCCATTGTAACCAAATTGTCGACCCTTTCAGTCTCAAGAATATCTTAATATCTGGATTCTGGCCATCCTCCCCAAACAACTTTGGATGCTTGATAAGCGAAGGTGTATTTTTAACATGGGACCATTTTAGAAAGCATATGCCAGGCTCTTCATCTACATCCTTTTTGGAATCATTGAATGATTTGACATTACATTTTGGAAGGGTAAATATGTTAAACATCACTTTCATGTAGAGTAGTACTAGGGAACTTCTGTTATATTGCTAATTGTACAATCAAAAGGAAATTTTTTTTGCTTTGAAATCGACAATGAAAGAAATTTCAATTTAAAATTAATTCCAAAAATTAAAACTAAGTTCTAACAATGGAGGATTGTTTTTTTTAACAAAATATAATTTGATTTTCTCGTTTATATAGTGATCTGTGCAAATTTTACATGGTTAATATTATTTCAAACCTTTTTATTTCTTCTATCATCTGTAGCAAGGAAGAATAGTGCATTCATCCTTTTCTCAGGCATTTAAACAATGGAACTTTGCAAAATATGAATTGGAAATGAGTCAGGGAATGGACTGGATGAAATGCCCTTGCTGTTCTATCAAACAACACGCTTGTCATGTCGATGGTAATTGTAAACTTTACCGGTACAAAAATTCAGGAAGGTAGGTCTAATCTATTCTAGACTTTAGCATTTTGATATTACTAATTTTATGAATTGATTATTTAGGATGATGATTATGATAATGATAATGGAATCTTTCATGATAATAAAGTAGAAACAATATGATTTGGATTTTTGATTGGATTGGGGATTCTATGTTTTTGGTCTACTTTATTTGTTTTACTTTATCGGTAATTTATCTATATAACAATAAGTAATATAATTTCAGTCGACGTCGAGAATCTTATTATGAGGAATCATTCATCGCTGAAGATAAGAAAGTTGACAACTTTATATCATCACTTCAACTTACAAAAGGCAAAGCTTTGAAGGTAATTAAATGTTCTAATTCAATGTTTCAAATCAAAACATTAAGGCTTTCGTTTTGAACTTTGAAATTCATGATTTAATAGCTCATCACCTATTTTTTGTTGCAACCTCTACAAAACTGTTAAGTCTAGAGGCTTTATAGGTCACCAAGATTCTGACTTACACACAATTTGAACTTGTCATACCCGTTTTTTTGAATTTACTTTCTCCTGTAAATTGGCCAATATGTTATTTACGTTACTTGTATGCCAGATGTACAAAATAAACCATTTTGATTAGCTTAAAACATTTCCAACACAGCAGACCTAAAATACACTGGCTCTGTTTTTAGTCTGAAATTTAAGAGTGAAAGTTTTCGGAAAATCTTTATAACAACATCTTTTACTCTATTTTGCAAATTCATTTCAGTCCTTTACAGATACAACTTGTGGAGGAGAATGGTCGGCTGCTAGAAATATCGAGAGAAAAAAGAAATCAGTTGACTACACTGGTCTTTATGTTGCCAGTTGCCGCCACCAATACGGACTTAAATCAGTCAACATGAAACGGGGGGAAATATATGCTTATCCAGCTTATCTATTAACAACGTTCATACTACCAAACAATGTTGAATATATGTTCGCGGATGTTATGTGCAAACTTTGGACGTACCTTTGCAAAGTTGACTCGGACCTGCCATCAAAAATAAAAGGTGCTCTCAGTGTAATGCACGCTAAAGGCCACAATCTTAATTGCCAGGTACTTACTTTTTGATCATATGATTGTTGAAAGAAATAGTGAATATAGGAGTTTCGTGCCTTCTTTGCTTATCAGCTACAACCCGAGACAGACTCAAATAACTAGCTTCTTGGAATATAAATATAAATTTGCTATTATGTAATATTTAACATTGTTTTTCCAGGTCAATTGGGACGGTGAGTGGATACAAGGGACTGGAAAATCAACCGGGGAAGAATGCGAACAGTTGTTTTCTTACCTTTCAAGATGTGCTAACACGACAAAGTATCAGACGCCAGAAAGTTAGATTTATTCTTTACTTCACTTTTAATGCTTTTTGATTTAAACAGTATGCTGACTAGCTTTCACATCCCTTTATTGTCCATTTCTTTCCAAATCTATACTAGCATCAGTGCTGTGTAATAGAACTCTGAATAAACATCTTATAAAACGGTGGAATGTAACGCATTGTTTTTGTTTCGGAAAACAAGTGATGTTCCAGCCATGTCCGCAAAGGCTCGAAGAAAAGCCATATTATTGCTTTCTGCGGACATAGTTAGAACATCAGAAATCAATGAAAACTCAGCAAGTTGTTTATCCAGAGATCTACCGGGTGCACCAAAAAAAGTATACATGTTTGTCGAATGACTGTGAAAAAAACTTTTTTTCCATGTTGAAATTCAAAAAATCATCAAACAGCGAGTAAAGTTTTTTTGAAATAACTTTCGAACTACTTTTTCAAATTTAATTTATGATAGCTCAAAATTTCTGGATGTGTCAACTTTTAGCAAATTCATCCTTAACGTTGACATATTTAACGTATTTCTTTTTATAAAATATAATGCATTCAAGCATACCGAGACACAGATTTTACCACTTTAAATAATAACACTATTGCTTTAAAACAGTAGATGATAAGCATGTAGCAGAAGAGACTTTCCTAAAGAAACTCAGAAAATTGTAATAAATCAATTTTTGCGTACTTATTATAGATCGTGAAGAAACACTCACTGAAATGATTCTGTTTTGGAACAGACGAAAGACTCTAAACCTTGCCCAAAACTTGCTCAAAAAATACAACCGGGTACACTTTTATATTTTTGGTACCTTAAATCTTAATTTCTAGTGTGCTTTATTACAAAAAACCGATCAGCATATGGTAATTTATCCATTACAGTTTTTATGAGCCATATGATGCCGATTATGAAAGTAACTTTAAATAAGAACAAAACTTGTTTTGGGAGCCATATCCACTTAATGCAATGTTACCTTTGTATTTTGGAAGAAACAAATAGGGTAAAACATGAAAAATGATTAAAATGATTGAAAGTCTCAATTGTTTCCTTTAAAATTTATAATTTTGGAGATAAATTGATTTATAGCAATCAACATTTGGACTGAAATAATCGGCAACCTCATGCAAAGTTGTTTGTAAGTAAAGATTCAAATAATTCTCATTGTAGATAACGAATGAAGTATCAAAATTTACATCGAAGTTGAACAATAAATGCCTGGAGATGAAGATTGATTTAAAAGATGTTGATTTTGTGTCTCTCCTCAACAAACTGAAGTGTTTTGCACGTGGAGGTATCACAAAAAAATTTAACCATCTTGTATCAAACAGCCTCATTATCAATTAGCAATGCACAGACCCGTAGTACTTCTTTGTATCTTCTGTTCTTAATTTTTACATCCCTGTTTCATTTACCTGGCGTAAAAATCAGTCATCTCTTAATCATACCGGGTGACTAACAACAACTTTGCATGTTTGACGGCGTATTTGAGCCGTAAAAATAATGCAAAAATCTCAAATTCGTTTGAGTGATATAGGAAGGTCCAACTTGAAGCATAATTTTTAAAAATTTGGATCATTTGTTACTTAGTTATGACCTATTTAAAAATCTAAAACATACCATACAAGAGGAATTGCAAGCTCATACGTTTTTAACTACTGGGTTAAACTTAAAAAGTTATACCGTTTAAGCTAGAATGTCTTTGGTTACATTCAAGACTTTTTTCGGCCCAAGAAGTTGCCAAAAGTACGAAGTCTTTTTTTTAGTCATCCGGTATTCCTTCGTTTTCTAAGTTCCGGTGAGTGTGGTGTTTTTGTGTTTTTGTGTTTTTGTCCTCAAGAGATAATTATAATTGAATTTTTCATATAGTTCACTCCAATTCTTTTGCTCAAAAACACTAGAATCGCTGTATAAGGTTTACTCGACTATCATGGAATACTTTTCATTTTTCACATAATTTCCCCTGACATATTATATACACTGATGTAATTTCGTTTTTTTTTAATTCGGTGAAGGGAAAAGAAATGTCATCTTATTTGATTAACACCAACACCTTTTTTGTTTTCAGGTTCGTTATCACCTGCCAAACCCTCACGTTGCCAACAAATGCTCCTTTTGAAACATCAACTCGATCAATTTCCGTCAAATGCATGTCCAGCTTCAAAAGAGTTACTCAAGAAAATAGAACTACCTGACTTATCGGATCTTAAAATACCTATTTTGTTGAAAAGCAAACCAGAAAAAGAATCAATCTTGTCAACTGTTTGGGATAATGAAGTATCATCTACACAAATTAATGGAGAACTTGATAATTTGAAAAGTACCATTCTTGTACCTGCTTTTCAAAACGCAATACAATCTTGTCGCTACGAAATGCTCCATTGGAATATAAAATTGCAAAAATATGCAGGTTAATATGCATTCATTACAGTGCGTCCATAATTAAGCGGTTACACTCGATGAGTTAAGCAAAACCTTGTTATTATATCTGTTGTGTTATAATAATCATTGCTGTTTAAATTGATCGAGTTTATTGTTCCAAAAAAATATCTCATTTCAAAAAAAAAAATATATATAACAGATGAAAATCATAAAAACACTATAAGGATTTTTTACATACTTACGGTTAAGATTTGACCGCTTTATTACGAACACACGGTATAGTTGATTTTTTCTTAATTTGAAAAAATTAAAGAAAAAAAACCTTTATTGTCCCCCCGTATTTCTTCTATACTTTAATGTTTGATTTGCTTGTATCCTTACATCCTTATCCCTTCGCGGTAACCATTCTATTATTTTAAGTTACTCGATATGTAATATCCATGCGACATGCGTCGTACATTACATCATAAAAATTGGAACATTCTAATTGCAATGGTAAAATGAATACATCCCTCAAAGTCATATAAACCATGGCTAATGTAAACTAAACTTTTTAACAACTCAACTTACTTATTCAGATTCTGCAAAACTAAGAATTGGATGTCGAGCGAAATTCACAGAATCGAACAAGAAGTTAAAATGTCTACTAGAACGCTTTGTTACAGTGAAATCTTCAGAGGAGTGTAGCGAATTTGAATTAATAAAAGGTAAATATTAAATTAAAAAAATATATATAACATTATTGGAATCGGGATCTAAAATTACTTAATTTGGAGTGCTGAGTAACAAATTTTTTCAGTTTTGTTCTCTCTGAGTTGTCCAGTCAAATGTGGCCTTTGATATTCTAATTATATTAGCAAAGCGATGAATATGTATGAGTTCATACTCTTTAACTTTAAAGGCAATCGATCGAGATTTATAGAAATCTAATATCAGTCCGACTAACGTTTAAACAATGTGATAATATTGCAAACCTTTTGCATTTTTTAATCAATCAAAATAGAACATAAACGCGCGTTGCATCAGTTTATTGTTTATGTGTTTTTTGTAATCACAAAAGTAAAAAAGTCCAGAAAACTTTTAATGCCTTGGTATTTTCAACGTTCTTGTTTTTCACTGCTGACACGCTGTTGACTCGGCATCTGACATACATATTAACCCGATCGATTGCCTTTAATATAACTTAAAACATTTACTTTTTCTAAACTTCTTGAATTTTCTCGAAAACTAACATTTTCAGCCAAAATTTATGTATTTAAAGAGTCATTCACGAAAATTAATCTGTTTAAAATAATCGAAATCACTAAAGCTTATTTTAATGAAAACTTCTAACAGTTTGGTTGTTTACTTTTACAGAGTCTAACCATCGATTATTACTGGAATTGAACGCTAAGAAGGAACGCTGTATTGAAGAAATCGATTTGCTGATTAGGGATATGGAATCTTACCTTATATTTTATACATCCAAAATCGCAGAGTTGAGTGCCAAAGCTGATACAAGTGTCGTGTTTGAGGTATGTTTGCTTTAATAATGTACTTATCTTTTATAAGATACCCAGTCCTAAAGCAGAAAAGCAACCAACCTAAAATGCCAATTAAAAATTCGTTAAAACATGATAATTTGAATTATTATCCGACGCGCTTAAATAACGACATTTGATTGGCTTCTTTAACTGTCCAATATTTTTGCATACATTGATGATATGCACCATTGCAATGTCTTCTGACATTACATCACGGA
The DNA here is from genome assembly GCF_902728285.1 of Clytia hemisphaerica. Taxonomy (NCBI): domain Eukaryota; kingdom Metazoa; phylum Cnidaria; class Hydrozoa; order Leptothecata; family Clytiidae; genus Clytia; species Clytia hemisphaerica. Next base: position 901,260 of record NW_027103748.1, on the reverse strand, counting down.
CCCAATAGGGACCCAATAGCTAGATTGGTTGTAAGTGACGTAAAATCTGTCAATATGTCACTTACAACCAATCAGCTGTTGGGTCCTTGGAAGACATTGCAATGGTGTATATTATGAATAGCTTCCGCGGAGGCTATAAATTTCTAAAATTGACGTCACGCAAGGATTTTGTTGATAATTCATGATATGCATCACTGCAGTGTCTTCTGAGAACTTTAAAATTTTCCACCCAATACATCACTTAAACAATAGAAAAAGTGACGCATTGGGTGGAACGAAAACAGAAAAGTTGCATAATTTCGTGAAGTCATTGCAGTGGTGCATATCATGAATTGAGCATCTTCTTTTCTACAAAATAGAAACTCACCCTTTCGAAGGAAAACTACCAATAATCCCGATTTATGACCTGGAATTATGGAATTATATAGGAATTATACTTTTCTCGCAAGCCCAAAATTTTTGCATATTGGATTCGACTTTGTCCAGTAACTGTTTAGTAGTACCAAAAAGAAACATATCCGAATCTTTTTTATCTGATGCAAAACAATTTTCACTTTAGGACAAAGAGTCTGGTGAATGTCAACTCGGAATCAGTTTTGCCAAGGAGCAATTAGAGAAAGGGTTCACTTGTTTCGCTTCGGTCCTTCCCTTGGAAAAGATCGAGTATTATCAATCCACATCAGGTGTCAACTACAAACCTTGTGCCGAAGAAAGAGAAGAACACGAGGAGGAGGATGAGGAAGAGGAAGTAGCAGCCGTTGCAATCGAGACAGCTGCAGAAGAGTTAGAGGATCTTGGCATCGACCATTTAGATGTGGAAATGGTACAAAGCCTAGGATCTGACTTGTTGGGTTCATTCGATGTAAGTGATTGCACCCAAGGAGATAGTTTTGTTATTCTCCCCGAACGTTTGGGCCAAGGTCGTTTGAATGGCAGAAACGGGAGTAACGCTTGTTGCGTCATTTCTATCTTGACTGGCTATTTTATGAGCCAGCGTTCAAATATTAACTTCGTAAGCAGTGTTCCTTTGTTTGTTGGCTGCATTGAAGTTGGAAATACTCTGCACGAGGAAGCTGCTAATCTACTGGTACAAGAAGCAATCGACCTAGTACCAGTAGATCTTCATGTTTTAGAGGAAAGAGGATCCTTACCAAAAGATTTAAACGAGGTCATTACATATTTATTCTTGAATGCCAGAATCATAATAGTGACTTGCAATCACCAATCCATTTGTTTGGTTCGACCCACTAACAATGAAAAAGTGTTTCTTTTCGACTCCCATCAGCACGTCGAGATGGGGCCGTTGATCGCTTGGTCGGAAGAAGATATTGCAGATATCATTGAATATATTCCTTTTAAGGACAAAGAAGATCAAATATATTTGTGTTCCATTCAGCATTAGCTGTTCAATAACCTCTTATACGCACAGTGTTATGGCCTCAAAAATGCTGATTTGCTGTCTCTTGCCTTTATCCCTTTTGTTTTCCCAGTGTAAACATGATTATGTGCTTTAGTTTTATGAGAGACCTTTTCAGAACACTTATATTTTTATAAGCTTGGGAATTGTGATACCACCGAAATATATTGCTTGAATGTTTTTTAAAAATAAAAATTTTAAACTTTGGATAATGGCTTCAAATTATAACATACCTTTTTATTTGTATTCAATAAAGTTAGCTTATGCTGAATGGATGAAGGGAAAGTTATTGCTGAAAAACCAAACCTGCATTTTAGGGGCCACTAGAAAAATGCTACCTGACTTTGAGCAAAGAAAAAATATGATTAAAAGTGAAAATTTCTGAATTCAACTTTTGGGAAAGATTAAGAAGGTGCTACAAAAAATTGGAAATATTTTAAATTTGCGATTTTAGAAAAAAATTTGAAAAGCATTTTAGGGGCCATATACTGTACTCTCTGCTCGATTTTTTGTTTCTTTGTCTTCAGAACAATTTCATATTCGCCTTTTAGCGAAAATTTATATTTCATGGACACGTTTACTTTTAATTTCATTGATTGATTGTACTTAGAGCTGCTTAGAGGGAATTTTTATTATAACTATGTTATTTCAATTTGTCTAACTAGTTTCATTCATAACAAATGTTATATCGGTAAACATCCAAAATACAAATGTTTGCGTAAATTCAAGCTGGTATTTTTCTTCTTTGATTTTGAACTATTCCCTTTGATATTTTGTTTCGTATTTGAGGTATTTGGATATCAAATCATATCTTGTCATGCCATGGCGAATTAAGATTTGATTATATTACAAAAACAAAAAAACGTCTCGCCACCAAAAGAGTTTCTGATTAATCAACTGTTTAGATAACATATAACCAACATGAATATGAGTTCTTTTAAGAAAGAAACTTTTGTCAAGAAAATAAATGTAATATATACGGGTACCTAATAGCCGGGGGGTTTGGAATAAGCAGGGGGGTTGGAAAAAATCTCAAAATTTAATAAGCGGGGGGGTTGGAATAAAAATGTCATGGGTGGAAAATGTTCGAAAAGGAGGCTGATACAGCAGAATTAGGGCAAAAGAGGGAACTTTCAAAAAAAAATTTCCCAAAAATCAATAAGCGGGGGGGGGGTTGTAATAAGAATGTACTGGGTGGAAAATTTTCGAAAAATTAATTAGCGGGGCCCCCCCGGCTATTAGGTACCCGAGAGTATCTACGGTCTTAGATATCATTTACCCCACTGGACTATCAGCTATTTGGAGAAAACGAAGCCCCAGTGAAAAAAAAGCGGATCGATTCTTCTCAATTAAGTATCCACAGTCTTAGATATCATTTACCCCACTGGACTATCGGCTATTTGGAGAAAACGAAACCCCAGTGAAAAAAAATGCGGATCGATTCTCCTCAATTAAGTATCCACGGTCTTAGATATCATATACTCCACTGGACTATGAGTTATTTGGAGAAAACGAAACCCCAGTGAAAAAAAAATGCGGATCGATTCTTCTCAATTAAGTATCCACGGTCTTAGATATCATATACTCCACTGGACTATGAGTTATTTGGAGAAAACGAAGCCCCAGTGAAAAAAATGCGGATCGATTCTTCTCAATTAAGTATCCACAGTCTTAGATATCATATACCCCACTGGACTATCAGTTATTTGGAGAAAACGAAGCCCCAGGGAAAAAAATGCGGATCGATTCTCCTCAATTAAGTATCCACAGTCTTAGATATCATTTACCCCACTGGACTATGAGTTATTTGGAGAAAACGAAACCCCAGTGAAAAAAAAATGCGGATCGATTCTCCTCAATTAAGTATCCACAGTCTTAGATATCATTTACCCCACTACTAGACTATGAGTTATTTGGAGAAAACGAAGCCCCAGTGAAAAAAAAAAAAATGCGGATCGATTCTTCTCAATTAAGTATCCACAGTCTTAGATATCATATACCCCACTGGACTATCAGTTATTTGGAGAAAACGAAGCCCCAGGGAAAAAAATGCGGATCGATTCTTCTCAATTAAGTATCCACAGTCTTAGATATCATTTACCCCACTGGACTATGAGTTATTTGGAGAAAACGAAACCCCAGTGAAAAAAAAATGCGGATCGATTCTCCTCAATTAAGTATCCACAGTCTTAGATATCATTTACCCCACTAGACTATGAGTTATTTGGAGAAAACGAAGCCCCAGTGAAAAAAAAAATGCGGATCGATTCTTCTCAATTAAGTATCCACGGTCTTAGATATCATATACCCAACTGGACTATCAGTTATTTGGAGAAAACGAAACCCCAGTGAAAAAAATGCGGATCGATCCTTCTCAATTAAGTATCCACAGTCTTAGATATCATTTACCCCACTGAACTATCAGTTATTTGGAGAAAACGAAACCCCAGTGAAAAAAAAATGCGGATCGATCCTTCTCAATTAAGTATCCACAGTCTTAGATATCATTTACCCCACTGAACTATCAGTTATTTGGAGAAAACGAAACCCCAGTGAAAAAAAAAATGCGGATCGATTCTCCTCAATTAAGTATCCACAGTCTTAGATATCATTTACCCCACTGGACTATGAGTTATTTGGAGAAAACGAAACCCCAGTGAAAAAAAAATGCGGATCGATTCTTCTCAATTAAGTATCCACGGTCTTAGATATCATATACCCCACTGGACTATCAGTTATTTGGAGAAAACGAAGCCCCAGTGAAAAAAATGCGGATCGATTCTTCTCAATTAAGTATCCACAGTCTTAGATATCATATACTCTCCACTGGACTATGAGCTATTTGGAGAAATCGAAGCCCCAGTGAAAAAAATGCGGATCGATTCTCCTCAATTAAGTATCTACGGTCTTAGATATCATATACTCTCCACTGGACTATGAGCTATTTGGAGAAATCGAAGCCCCAGTGAAAAAAAAAGTGGATCGATTCTCCTCAATTGTAACCTGATAACAGATGTTCATAATTTTCTTACGCGCACGGTAAACCTCTAAAGGCACTTGAAAATTATACATCTGAAGAAAATAGTCCTCCCGCGGAAAATTCTACAACAAGAATCTTGTTGTGCGCCGGAAAAATAAAAACTAATACGGCGCCCTATTCATAAACACAATCGCGCAACTTTGTTGTCATTCCCAGTCCTTTTAGACGAACGCGGTCCTTACGATTTCGAGATTGCATATTCGTCAGATTGTTTGTTTTCACACATCCCTTTAGAGCTTCAGCGTGGTGTGCAGAAAACATTCACAATCTGATCTCAGGTTACTCAATTGTGAATCTACGGTCTTAGATATCATATACCCCACGATTTTTTTTATGAATAGGAAGTAGTTTTATTAAAATCCACTGGGAGCTAATCACCATGGCAATAATTTCAAAACGAGGCAAGGTATGTTCGTTACTTAATTTATGAAAAGGCCTATCCTTTTGATTGAGTAAGCATTCACATTCACATTTCATATTTTTTATGACAATTGCTAAAAATCTAAGCAAAAGGAGGCACAAGGGAAGATTGTCCTAGGCTTGCCCAACTTGGAAAGAAAATTGTTTATTGCTTATCGAAGGATTTTAGGGGGTCCAAGAGTAGCCATGCTCTGAATTCTAATTGCAAAGTATAGAAAGTTTAATCCGGTCTGTAAACAGCCCATTCAAGAAACTGGGATATATAATTAATGTTTAAATTTTCAAAGCAAAAGATAAACTCTGGTTTTTGTATTTATTTAGATACATATCAAATATTTTTTGGTATAATTAATCTTAATTAAACAATTAAAACTACTACTGCTTGATGCCACCATAGTCATCATAGAAACACTGGTCTGGAAGGCTTTTGTCTCTTTTTATTGTTAAAAGATGGAGATTATGTACTGAAATCGATTTATTTTGCAAACTTTTTGATGTGATTAAAAAATAGACCAACCCCAAGAGGAGATTTTGGTAACGTGATCAAAAAGTATGCAAATCGCAACTTGTGTTAATTTTGTTTATAACAAAAGAAATTTAAACAAAAAGCTAAAACAATACATTGCCCGACCGGGGTTTTTTATAATGACTATGATGCCACTCAGTGTTCAAAGATATCTCTTCGTTAGGTAGCTGTCGTGGTCCTCCGAATCCGACTGTATAATTTCTAAAAAAATAAATAAAACGATGTTAAAATAATTTTAAATCACTCAAACCAAAAGATAAGATTATTTTTTCGATTTTTTTTTGCAGATACAAAAAAAGTGCAGAATAAAAACTATTTGATGATGTACACGATTTTTATAAGAAAATAGCATAGTACTACACATTTTTCAACTAAGTGTTGTTATCGTTTCCTCGATAACGACACTTAGTTGAAAATGAGTACTGCTAACACTGCTTGATCATTCAAGGTTACCCCTTAAACCACCAACACTTGTTGTTTCAAATCAATGATGAATTGTGATTTACAGCTTACCTTCATATTCGCTGGGAGGGTAAAACGGCGAAAGTGTACAATCCGAATCTAGGAGATCACTTCGTTCGCAATCCGAAAAATCTAAATCCAAACAAATAGAAAATTTAATTCTTCCACACTTCGTATCCATGTTTAAAACATGCAATAAAAGGTCCAAAAGATCTTGGAGGATCCATACACTCTTTTATAAGCATGCAATTTTAGCTCAAGCTCAACAGTCAAAAACTAATGCAAATTAAAACTAGCATATAATGGCATAGTTAGGGTAGTAGTCAGTAGCGTGGTGGGAGTGACTGAGCTGGGGAGGGACAATTCTAGATCCCCTTTTTTACGGTCGCCCTCGTAATAGTTCACCGATATTCAGAAGGTTTCGTTAACTCTAAACATGTGTCTTAGAACTTTTGAGATCAAGTGTTACATTTTACTCTAAACAAATACAAGGAACTCCGAACAAAAACTCTTTACAGTTACTTTCTCGCCAAAGCAAAATATTTTTGAAACCAGAGTAAAAGTAACAGTGTGAGATATAGTAAAACTAGTAAGATTACCTTCGACATTGTGATACATTTGACTTGAGTCAGCAGGTATGTCGTCTTGATCTTCAATGGCAGTGATGACAGAATCTAGTGTTCAGAAAAAGTTAAGCATTTAAGGGTTCTGACTATAGTGAACTTTCGTAATTTGTTAGGCATGAAATCATAATTTGTATGTTTTATAGGCCATTCAAGTATATCGTGTTACACATTTTCTGTTAGGCCAATCTTTTCTACGGGCGACTTTACACTGAAGCTTTTCTACTGCCAAATCGATTAGCAGAAACAAAGGCACCTATTATTTCGTTCAATTTCTAGGCTTAAACAAAGAGTCAAAATGAATTCACGATTTCTTTTAATAAAACTTAACCGATTCTTCCTGAGGATTTTGAGTTGATCAGACCTACTACAAAGCAAAACAAAAGACTTTATGAGGGAAGATCGTTTAGATCTAGGAAAGATTGATTAAGTTTATCATTAAGCCTTGGTAATGTGAGACTAAACGTGCAATTTCTGGGAAATCAACGATAAATACCTAAATCTGTGAAAACACAAGTAATTTTTCTCTCAAACAAAGTCGATAAGGAGTTAACGTTACTTCAAGTTTTCTTTTCAATAACAGTTTGTTCTTAGAATAATGTCAAGAAGGTGAAAATCCTAAATTGATAATTGAAAGCGTAGAAACAGAAATCCTTACCATTAATCAATGACACGTTACAAGACACATTTATCAACGGTTTTTCAGACGGTCCGTCCTCGTCGACTATTCTCGGTTTTCTGAATAAGAAAACGTGGTCTAAATTATGCCTTAAATAAAAGCTAAAAAAGCGTAATGCCTACAGCTACCTAGGTTACTTATAAATTTTTTGACATTACATTCTGTTACATGTCTACATTCTTTAAAAAAGCCCAAATTTGATTAGATAAACTTTTGAAAAAGCGGAATGCGAAGACCTTTCGCTTATTCAAATTGGATTATTTTGATTGCCTTGAAGTTGCCAGCAGCTGATAGCAAGATGAAAATTCCGAAATTTATATAACAAAGTAAGTACCTTTTTGCATAATACTGTTTCTTCGTCATGCCATTGTGGCAATTTTTTAAATGACGGGTGAGATCTGTTTGGGGTTGCATATAGTGTTTACAGCCCTTAATACTACATAGTTCTACTTTTCTATGTTTCATATGAGATTTACCCTTATTTTTCTTTATGACACTGCTGAGTAATGACGGAGGCAATTTGTTATGAGATGCCAACGTCATACTGTGAGATCGCTCAAGGTGTCTTTTTAAATCTTTGATATTCTTGTGATAAAACCTACATGAGAGTACACGACATTGACCAGAAATTAAACCTCTTTTTACCTAAAAAATAAATCGAAAATCTGCTAGAAACGGATAAAATATACTTTAAATGTAATACCTTGAAGAGAATGACGGATCGATTACGATTCTTAGATTACCGATAAATCAATAAAACACCTATCTTATTTTGAACAACAATTAAATCATATCTCTACATACTTTACTATGAAATTATTAATCATTTTTGAAAAATCTGGTTATTCTTTTGATGAACTTTGATGTCTACTATAAAGACAAACTCATCCCAATACCTTTCCCGAGATGTTTTGATATTTTTGTTACAATGTTTGAGTGTTTCATTTTGGTATAGTAATAAAAATCTGTGAAAAAATACAAAAAAAAATAAAAATAATTATTTAAAAGGCTCTTCCGAGTTATTTCAAATTTAATTTTCTTTTTAAACGATAGAATTAAATGAAAACGAGGCCGGGTGTATGTTTCGATTTTTATGTGACGTTTGACCCTGGACAAACATAGCCATATGTAGTGATAGGAAAGAGCCTTTGGACTTAAATTTTCAGGATTGATTCGTATTTAGAAAACAATCATAAATATATAAAATTTGATGTGATTTGAAAACCTTTTGAAAATAGCAACATCTCGGGGAAGACGTAATCTGCCTGATCAAAAGGCAAAAAAGAGAACGAGAAACTACTTACAATTGAACCGCCTAGTTTGTATTTTCCGGGTCTCATTTTGATTTATCTTATTTATTTTTTACACTAAAATAAAAGGAAGTAAACTATGAGCTTCATCTAGAGACAAATTTGAATTGAAATAAAATAAATGGGAGTCACTTAGTTCTCGAGAAGGACGATAATGAAGAACTAGCTTATACTGTATGTGAGAAAAACAGGGGGCTACCAGATGCAAATTTTACGAATCAAAAATATTAGTCTCACACTAAAAAAAGTGTCATCTTAATTAGTTATTTTATACTTTTGTATTAAAAAATCAAATGAATAAATATGATGATTATATGGATGTTTGGATATCATCAAATCATATCAACAGTTCTAGTTAAAATACTAATCAGAGACTAATTACGCAGATCACGAGCTGCGATCTTCAGGAAAGAATAAAGTATAGAGACAAAAGTGAGGTAAAGTTTAATTAAATAAAACCAAACCATCTAAAATGTATATAATTTGCAAATAACCTAATTTTCGGCTATTGCAATGTTTATGAAACTTCAGATAGTAAAAACTAATAATCAGCGAAAAGGAGAAATAAAGAATAGTAAAATATAAATGCAGAGAGTAGAGTAGAATACAAGATTTTCACCGCAAGGTTGGTTGCCAATTTAAAGATTGAAGATTTCTATACTAGGAACACCCACGTTCAAAAATCCTAAGATAGAGAATTCATCAGTTGTCATATCCTTTTAAATGGTCAGTGCCAAGTAGGACATCCAACGAGTACCAATTTTCAAGTATTTCGTCTGACCCAGTTGGGGTTGAACCTACAACATTGCGCCATCAGTTTTATTTCATTACTTAGAATTAAGAGAAACCATCTTAAGGCCAGTCCTTACATTACACACCTTAATTTGTTGGAAATTATGTTGGTTTAATGTGAAGTCATGGTCAAGGGGTCTTTTAAAAGGTGTGGATATGCTTTCTGTTTTTATAGCTAGCGCCTTTACGAGAAGTATTATTTGTTAGAATGAGCAATTAGAAAATAAGGTGTAAATGTTTATGTTACCTACTCATCTCAAAACAATTTGTTGTGCTAGTCCATATGGTATAACTAATAATGTAATAATATTTTGCTCATTCCACAACAGACGATACCTCTCTTAAGAGGGTTTCCCTTAGCGTTTTTGAAATGAAATAAAACTGATGATTCACGTTGTGTTTTGGCAATACAAAAATGTTCTCGTAGTCCACTCCAAAACGGACGACAGAAAGGTCTTTTATATAGGTTCTTGGTCGAGCACATACATATTTCTCTTCGTTAAGAACCTTTTCCAGCCAATAACCAAGGAAATATCCCGACCGGGAGTCAGTTTTCTGGCGCTTGGTAGAGGGTTCCATCATTTCTTGTGGCAAAACCAACACCCGTTTCTCTACCAAAAACATCCAAAAAGGCGATTTCGGATCGTCGGTGTAGGTGGCGACCACATCAAGGGGTTTGATTTCGTTAATATCTATGAAATACAAAACATTAAACTTTATGTTGTGAACAGCGACACTTACAGTTTTTGTAATACATTTTTAAACGAAATTAAACAACAAATTGTACCTTTCAGAATAAGCTTGTCCTTTTCATCTAAATCAGAAAAAAAAGTTCCTTTCAGTGACAAATTTCAATAAAAGGCTTTTCAGTAACTTTTATTCCATCAGGAGTAAAATAACAAGCACACAGAAGATTACCAACATGTACTAAAATGTTAGAAAGTGTCAATACCTTGGATAAAGGGAGATGGTTCTGATTTACTGTGTTCTATAATAAAGAGAAAAAATCTCAAAAAAATTACATGATGTTTCTGGATGTTTAGGTTTACCAGCAATCGTAACGTAATAAGAAAATAATGGGCAATACACAGCAAAATCTTATTGGAGGTTTATAAAAACACCTGAAGATTAAATATGATTTTAAGTAGTGTCAATACCTTGGATAGAGGGAGATGGTTCTGATTTACTGTGTTCTATAATAAAGAGAAAAAATCTCAAAACATTACATTATGTGTCAGTGAAAATAATGGGCAATACACAATAAAATCTTATAGGAGGTTTATAAAGACATTTGAAAATTAAATGTTTATTTTAATTTCAATACCTTGGATAGAGGGAGATGATGATGTTTCTAATCTACTGTGTTCTGTAAAAAGAGAAAAAATCTCAAAAACATTACATTATGTTTACGTCCATAGGTCTCACCGTTTTGAATCATTATCTCAATATTAAATATGTTTTTAAGTTTCAATACCTTGGCTAAAAGTTGATCGATTTGCTGTTTCTATTTCTAACTGGCTGTCCGCGTGCTCTGTAAAGAAACAATATATACCTTAAGGTATTTAATTTCACGGGTATTTAATTTCACGATTTTAACTGCTTTTCACCAATTTCTTTCATCAATTAAATACCCGCGAAGTTAAATACCTTTAAGGTAATGAACATCGATGGAACATTTTCTACGGGTATTATGATAATAAATTTTAGACCAATGTAAGGGAAACTTTGGCGATTCTAAATGTGAATATTTTTTTAAATTTCAATATATTGAAAAAATATTAAACTAAAACTCTTAACATTTTATTTATAACTTATGAATTAGCCTTTATTAGAGGAGATTGATAATCAAATAGAATCTACTTTCAAGAAAAATACCTTCAGTGCTATTTTCTTCTATCAGAAACTCCATTTCGTCATCATTTAAAGGAGGCTCTGAAAGTAAGCAAGATCAAAATCAAAACTACATCAATCTCTACAAAAATATATCTTAATTTAAACTATAAATTTACAAGAAGATAAAAGATCAAATTTATCTTCTTTGGCTTTCTTGCATTTTAAAATATATGACAAAAACTTTCACCATTAGCTAATGAACATCAGATTAAGACACAAAAAAACAATTGAATATTTGAATAATCTTGGATACTTTCTTTTAGTCACGTCACTTTGGTTCCTGATCCGGCTTCAAATGTTAAGGGTACAGGAAACACCAGAGAGTACCGTTTTAGAGTCTCACTTACAATTAGGCAAAAAAGAGACATACCAATCAGACGAAGACAGTAAATTCAGAGATACACTAGCTCGCAAATATCTTCAGTTACCATGACGGAATCATTTAAAAGAAAAGAATTCGAAGATGTAAAAATAGGTGTAAATTATACACTTACCATCTTTGATAGCCCTTTGAAGTCCCCTGTAAAATAGGTTTGCTGGGGCACCCTTTTCTTCTTTTCGGCTCCAAAAATTAGCTGCCCAACCTTTTGTCGGGATACCATCCACTTTGAACGAACCATCCTCATGTTTCTTCACGGTTAAGAGGAGGCAGTGCTGGTTGTGGTCGCGCTTGAGTGTGTACAGCTTAAACAACAATAAGCATTTAAAAATAACATTTAAGTCTGAAGTTCCTGGGTAGCTTTTCTTTAACTCTCAAGTGCTGGGAGCTTAATAGTAAGGACCAAAATCTCTAATTAAATTTTTAAATGCAATTATTATAATTTTTTTATTGATTCAAAAAGAAAAGTCTTACATTGGCAGTAGTTTGCTTCGTTTGCGTCGTGAAATTTGTTTTATATTTTGGCATCATTTGTTCGATCGTTTTGGATCTCTTCTCAAAAACGTTACCACAATGGACACACTTCTTGCATCCTGGTGCTGACCTTTCCTTACACGTGTTACAAACCTAAAAATCATTTGACAAGATAATTATAAAATTTATACAAAAGAATTGACCTGTTTAATTACAATATAATTAATATCACCTAATTTCGTCATTCAATATCGACTGTGAAAGAATATGATCTCACTTTTGTTACTGGTCCATGTTTTAAGTTTTTAGCCCTTCCAGTAAGGGACGATTGATTGTCTTCAATTGAAACTGAAACTGAAACGATACTAATGAATAAAGTAATTTGTGTTAATCAAGCAATATTATCGTGATATCAAGTATTTTGTCAATATAATGTACATTTCTGTCAAGTGTGAAGTCAAGTAATTTGTCCAAACAACATGGATTCATTGAAAGCTGTGTCAGATTTTCTGTCAGTATTTAGTTGTTAGAAAGCTTACATACACAAAATTGGTTCAATATTACAATCACAACAAAATAGCACACTGTTGGCAGGATAAGTAATTGTAGATGTAGGAATACTGCATCTCTGTCATGTCTGTCATGTCTGGTCAAATGTCAGTGTTATTATTGCCAAGTTCTATAATAGTTGCAAAATACATGATAAATAAAGGCGTTGATGAATTTCTCACCACCTGATGATTAAGTAGGGGAACATTAGACAAAATTTTTTATTAAGTGTAATTGTGGCTATTTCTTGGAAAATCTCTCGCTGATATTAAGGGGAGGAGAATGAATGGCCAAATGAGTCACAGATTGTGGTTGACTAAAATTTGAGTTCAGGGATGCTTTAAATTACATTTAAATACAATAAATTCATTCAACGATAATGCATTGCTATAATATCGTGTACTATTGCAATACAATTGCTGTACTGCAAGTACTCCTTCAGTTACAAATGAAATAACAGATAATCACTTATGAATAGAAAAAAAAATTATAGTAGAAAACAAAACAATGAAAAATTACCAGCACTTTCTGCACCTTTTGAATCCATTGTTTTTTCGTTGAAAAGATCTTCCCAAAATGAAGATGAAGAAGTGTTTATTATGATTAGATTCAGACTGAAATTAAATTTTTATTTTTAATAGTATTACAATTGGATATGTTATAACTAGACCAACCACAAATTCGCCGAATTTGCGAAATGGAAACTTTCAACTTAAAGTAACATAAAGTTATGAAACGATCCCCCTCACATTCACAGCTTACCCCTAAGAATTGCTTGTCCTTTATGTGAGCTTGCTTTGCACCATTTAAATAGAAAGTAATTTATTTTTGGTTCTCTATACTAATATAATAAGTTTTTCATAGATTCTCTGCAGTTTAAAAACATAGGGCCACTCTAAAATTGCTGCTTAAGAGACAATAAAATCTTATCCCCCACGAGCACTACAAAATTGTCCCCCTTTTCTTAGGGAGGGGGGACACCATTTGCACAAAATATAGCTCTTTTGAATTATGACTTTTGCTAGGAGTTGACTGGAAAGAATATTCAGACAATTTTTCAACACTTGATTGTACCAGGTCAGGTACCAAATCAAAGTTGGTTTGTGAAACAAACAGAACATACTTTTTAAAATCACCTAATCGTCAAATAAGAGCTACAATTTATTTTCCAGGGTAACAATCATTTTTTCCTCTAGAAATCTCATATTTTTCCAATTGCCTCCTCATATAGTTTGGTTTTCGTTTACCTGGTTGGCTGTTTTTATTGTATACATTTTTAAGACCTTGGAAGTTTTGTAAAATACACAGTGAGATGTTCTAGTTCTAGTTGTATAATTATTGGTATTAGGTCAATAATGCCTAATCTCACAAGCCCTAAATTTTATATAAAAAGTTCAAAATGAAATTTTTTAAGATATAATGGGTAAAATATGTGCACTTTATTTATAGACAGTTACAAACATTATAATAAAAATAAATTAGCTAGCAATTTCAGTAGGGTTTCTGAGCTTGTGCCATTATTATCCACAAAAAGATTTTCTTTTGACATGTTACCATATGTTCAACACCAAACTGGAATATATTCATTGACTAGTCCGATATTATTCTAGTGTTGGTTGTTTTAGAGGAGACAAGAACGACATGATTCTTCCAGGAGAGGATGTTTGATATTACTACACCACGTTTTCTTTGCTTGTATTTATCAATAGTTCACCATGAACTTTGTAGTTTGCATTTTTCTTTTGCTTTTTATTCTAAGGGTAGAAAAATGAAAATTAGCCCTAACAAAACTGTGAGTTCTTTTAAAATTTTAAAGGATCTATTGTTGACCTAAAGTTCTCAATAATTGTACTGTAGATAGCATAGCCCTATCACCATCACCTCCCTAAACTAAACTATGCCCCCTATTTCATAGTAGGTAGCCTTAGCTTTTGTGGACACCTTTTATATTTAATGCGCTTGAATAGATACAGAAACACCCTTAAACACATTAAAAACTTTATAATTACTAAATTCAGAAGGGAGTTAGCCCCCCCTATTGTAGAACAACCTTCTCCCTTTCTAGGTTTCAGAATTGCATTTGCTAATGCAAAGGAGTATACACAGTGCACTATTGTTTCCTTTCATTTTCTTAAAATAGACTCACAAAAGCATAAACACTCTTTGAACCCAAAAGGTTTTCCTTGAGTTCTGATGAAAGAACTATCTGCATAAAATCAGCTTTTTTCCTGAAACAATTCTAGTTTCATAGAGACATACAGTGAAAAAGTGAATCTTAAAAAAAAAGGGTCTTTCTGTAAGCAATAGATAGGTAATTAGATTATTGACTTAATAAATACCGTAGATAATCCTATCTCCGTCACCTAATTCCAACAGGCCTATTTAAGAAACTTTTAAAGGCTATTTCCTTTTTTTAGATATTTTTTACATTTCTGGATTTTTGCAGGGACTTAATTTTGTGGATAGGGCCAAAATCCGTGAAATCTGCAAAATTTTATCCCATTAAAGTATTAGGGAAGAGATGTTTTTGGCCTTTTTGTCAACATTTATCACATGAAAATTTTGCAAACTTCAGTATTTTTACTATTTAGGATACTATAACGGGGGAATCAAAATTTTACCTTCCCTCAGCCAAAAATGTGTTTGTTTATCTCAAATTTATTTTTCACACAACGGTGGAGCACACATGTTTTCCGGCAAAATCTTAATACGGGAAAAATGTATTGCAACAATTGACCATTCTGCTCAAAATTGCTTCATTTGAAAATTCTTCATTGTTTTAAGTTGTGCCTGGACTCCCCATCATGGTACCCACCCCACTTTTTAGATGCCCCCAACAAATGAAGGTGCCCTTAAGAAAGTGCTCTTGGTCAGGTGTTCCTATTCACCAGCCAGGCAGTGCGAGAAGAGCATATGATGAATGCCTTGTATATAGTTCAATGTATAGACCTTTTTTCAAAGAGGCCACCCTGGAGAAAAACAATGATAAAACCATGCATAATTATTACAATATGCATGATACAGTATTCATGCATGGCTCTATCATTGTTTTTATGGCTGGACTACATAATTATTCAATAGGACGTCCTCTTTGAAAAAAGGTCTATTATAGTTCAATCATGTAATAAAGGTTTTTATATGACTATTATTGTATTTTTATATGTAGCAACTTCGGGCCTGATGTTACTTAAATTTATAGATATAGATAGATAAAAGCTTTGTTGTTATGCTAGTAAAATGGAAGCATATGAAGAAAAAAAAACTGGAAAAGAAAAACAAAAATGGGAAACTATCAGAAACTATAGATCCGTTTCAATGTTTTGATTTTTCGCGTTTGTATGCGCATGCGCCAAAATAGTTACGGTTTTTCAGAGGCAGAAAACACGAAGCGCTCGCTGGAAAAAGGCAGTTTTGATTTTATCATTCAAAATCTCTTCATCAGAATTTCATGAAATTTTAGTATAAGAATCCTACATAGTTATTAGATAACATACTAAAATTTCTATTCAAAATTCCTTCTAGACCCTGAGAAAATTAACATAAACTGCGTGCCTCCAGCTAATGTTGTTGTCTTTTTTGCCTCTGAAAGTCGGGCCGTTTTGCGGGTCGTAACGACCTGATGTAAACATGTGACGTCACATGAAACGTGCCTATGGCTATGGGCTAAAAAATTCAGAGCAAATTCAGTTTTACCGGTTTCCTTCCATTTTGACCTGAAAACCTAATTTTTTTAATTTTATATTCATGGTAAGAGGTACCTAAATTGCTACATTCTTATCCTGCTTTTTTCCAAGGAACATTTTAAGCCTAATTTGAGGTTTGTAGCACGAACAGCGCAGATTTTAGGTTTTATTTCCAGGCAAAACCCAGCGTTTTCCTGGTGTCGGTCCATTTTAGCCTAAATAGCTAATTTTTGAATTTTATATATGTGGTAGAGGTGTGTAATTGCTACATTCCATTCCTGCTTTTTCCCAAGGAACATTTTAAGCCTAATTTGAGGTTTGTAGCACAAATAGAACAGATTTTAGGTTTCATTTCCAGGCAAAACCCAGTTTCTTCCCGGTTTTGGTCTATCTCGGCCTAAATACTTAATTTTTTAAATTTATATATATGGTAGAGGTATATATTTGTTACATTCTAATCCTACTTTCCTCCAAGGAATATTTTAAGCATAATTTGAGGTTCATAGCACCAACAGAACAGATTTTAGATTTTTTTCCCAAGCAAACCCTTTTTTCCCCAGTTTCGGTCAATTTTGGCCCAATTTCCAAATTTTTTGAAGTTTAATATATGGTAGAAGTTATATAATTGTTACATTCTCATCCTACTTTTTCCAACGAATATTTTGACCCTAATTTGAGGCTTGTAGCACAAACAAAACAGATTTTAGATTTTTTTCCAGGCAAAAACCCTGTTTTTCGCAATTTTGTCAATTTGGCCGAAAAAAAAAAAACCTAATTTTTTAAGTTTATATATATGGCAGAGGTATATAATTGTTACATTCTAATCCTACTTTTTTCAAAGGATCATTTTGAGCCTAATTTGATGGTTGTAGCACCAACACAGCAGGTTTTAGATTTTTTTCCAAGCAAAATGGCCCAAAAATGGCCCATTTTGGGTATAAAAAAGGGCGGAGAACCGCCATTTTTTGGAAATATCCAAAAATATCTTAGATTTATGTTTATTTGGGTCCCAACCAACCAAAAAAAATTATGCAAACTTAATTTTGAAAAAAAAGGTCTCTATAGCCCACTGCTAATCATATCATGGTTCATTATAAAACAAAAAATAAAACACCTTGTACAGTACATTTTTACATAGGACAGGTCAGTGTTTCTCTACCCTGTGAAGTCAACAAACAAAATTATACCGTCCCCACGTGTACACTTAAAACAAAAGGCAAATTCGTCAGCAGATGAGATGACGTATATTTTTCATTATTGTGTAGAGCTTTATAGAGCATGAGAAATTAGCTAGCTATAAATTTCTGAAAAAAACATTTATATATGATCAATTATAATGAAAGAAGTTTCATAAATGACAATAATAAACGTCAAAAATCTGACAGTCTACTAACTAGCTACTACATACAGTATAATACAGAACAGGTCAGGCCAGGCATCATGGCATGGGCGGGCATCAATCAGGACATTCAGTTATCTTTTTAGCCATTTTTTCTCCAGTTGCCAGTTTGTTTCCTATTAATTTGTTCATATTGTATAACAACAGAGAATCCATTAGCTAGCTTTGTAAATGCAATCATTCAGAGCCAGGCTACCAGAACCCATAATCTGATCAGGCAGTAGGGCTGAACGGCCCTGGTCGGACCGAACTGGAACTACTAAATTGCTTCTCTCAGGCTTCTCAAAAGAGTAATAATACCACAGGCTAAATCTAAGAGCGAGTTTTAGAGAAGAACGCTGTTTTTATGTACACCCTTAAAACCGCAGTTCAATATCTTTACGGTATACATAAAAATTGTTAAAATCGACATTTTATGTACATCATAAAATATGTTGTGCGTATGTGTTGCAGGTGAAAACAAACAATCTGACGAATATGCAATCTCGAAATCGTAAGGACCGCGTTCGTCTAAAAAGGACTGGGAATGACAACAAAGTTGCGCGATTGTGTTTATGAATAGGGCGCCGTATTAGTTTTTATTTTTCCGGCGCACAACAAGATTCTTGTTGTAGAATTTTCCGCGGGAGGACTATTTTCCTCAGATGTATAATTTTCAAGTGCCTTTAGAGGTTTACCGTGCGCGTAAGAAAATTATGAACATCTGTTATCAGGTTAGGGGTATGGTGGTTCTGTTATTATCAGTTAGGGTCAGGGTTGGACTCGAAGGTATTTGTTTGTTTCGATTACTGCTGTGTCTCGTTGGCGCAACCAGTTAGGCTTCGAGTTTGGAAATCAAGGTTGCTTGCATTTGGTGGTTCGAGCCGAGGTAAGGGAGTATATTTCAGAAATAGGTTAAAAAAGTCAAAATATAACTTAGAACAGTTCAAAAACTCAGAATAACATCAGAAAGTAGAATGGAAGATAGGAAATAGAGAAAGTAGAGAAAATCCTGGAGAGTCATTTAGAATCTACCCACGACCAATTATTTATGCCTAATGACTCTTAGGGGACTTCTTTTTTTGTTTTTTTTAGAGATGAAAAGGATGTCACTTCATAACATAATGAGATGTGGCCCTCTTGCCCTCTTTCTTGTTTAACAGAAAAGAGCCAGATCCTGCCAGAGCTTTTATTGGTAATCTGCCATCAGTAATTGAACTCCACCGCAAGGTTTGATCAAGTTTGTGTAGTCCCAGGAGGTGCAGTCACAGGAGGTAGGAGCTAGGTGGTCGTTTCTAATTTAATTTGGAAATTCCAAAAACTTAAAATACCTGGTATTAAATTAAGGGTGGGGAGGACATCAAATATACCATTTTAAAACTATTGCATGCTACTAAATTTAGGGTTGAGAGGGTATTTATTTCAATTCTTGTTAGTATATATCCCAATTCCTGAATATAACATTTTGTCAATTTTTGTCTTGATGTTGCAGGATTTTGATGAAAAGAAATTTTTATACATGCTTGGTACAGTGTTTTGATACTGAAAATATAAGTTTCTCCATTTCAATTCTAGGTACTTTCTCAAGGGGTATGCAGTTACCACAAGACATTATTAGTAGTATGTGTCTTTTTGAACAATTTTTTATTACAACCCCCTTGCAGTTTATACTACCATCTGTTAAATCTTTTTCAATTATAACTTTGTATGCAATGCATGCTTAACCCCCTGCTCTCCCTGCCTTTTCAATAATGTAAAGCAAGTGCCCTAGTTTTTGATTTTGTCTAATATTTTCAAATTAGTTTTCAACTTTTTTCATTTCATTTCATTGCAATTTTTTGTCCCACTAAACAATGTTTTCTTTCAAAAATACAAAAATGTTTTTGCGATCTTTTTATTATTCTTAATGTCTTACTGCACTTTTCTTTTACAGATAATCTTAACTGAGAGCTCAGAGGTTACAAAAATCGCTGGTTTGGTTTTAAAGATGCTAATTACTCAGACAGAAATGTCTAAGGAACTTAAATTGACGACTTTCAAAATGAATCCAAAGAGAAATGTACTATCAAATAATGTTTGGGATCTAACGATTTTTTTGTGATTTTATAGTTAAATACTATTTATTAATGAGGATGAAATTTGTTCGCTTTATAGCTTTATACAGTATGGAGCTCTAAAATGAGATTATATTAATTGTATTTTTGACAAAATCATATGCCCATAGCAAAAACTTTCATAGTAATATAATTTTTTTTTCCTTTGTACATTAGCTGTTGTCTGTCATAATCTTATTATATTTATTACCCACTTTTTTGAAAAATTCTCTTTATAGATTCTCAGAATGTTTCTTAATAATGTTATTCCTGAAGATATTGATCTGAAACACTTCTTAAAAATCTTTGAATCTTAGTAGAAAAACTTTCGGAATCTTAGTAGAATAACTTTCGTAGTTAAAAAGGGTCCGCATAATCGCCTTTGGGAGCAGGCAAAAACTTAAGAGTTTTAGGTGGGACCAAGGATTCAAGATATCAGGTGGGGATTATATATAGTGCTGGGACCTCAAATTTTTGGTGGGACCCAGTGGGAAGTTGACCCCCTTTTCACACTATGAATCTATGATGGAGGACAAGCTGGAGTTTTTACAAGTTCTAATGTGATTTGGTTGCTATTTTTCATAATTCACAAACTAATTACTTTAATCGTAGAAATTTTAGCGAGACTAATTTTAGCGTTTTAGCGAGTTTTCCCTATTTTCGCTAAAATAAATCTCGCTAAAACACGCCGAATTGACAGATCGCTAAAATTTATCCACGCGAAATTTCTGGTTATATTGCCTTGATATATTTTTATCGATAGGAAGGGTTTCAGTGCAAAGAAATGCTAGAAAACTAACTAATTCAATACTGTAATACGAGTATTCGCTAAAATTTATCCACGCGAAATTTTTTGAAATCGTGATTCGCTAAAATAAATCAAAAAAAATCAAGATTTTGACGACTCGCTAATATACGCTAAAATTAGTCTCGCTAAAATTTCTACGATTAAAGTAATTGATTGTAAATTTTATCAATCTGGGTGGCATCTGTGGTATAGTAGGGCTCACTACTAAAAAGTTTAGTTAGTTGTAAAAACTGGCGAAAGAACGGCAAAGTTTGAGGGGCAGAAGGCTGAATAAGTTTATTTAAATTGAGAAAAATATTGTCTTATGCTTATTTTTAAGCGATCCACACAATTTTTGCTAAGTAGTCTGGTTGGTTTTAATAATTTCTTACGTTTTAGGTTTTATGTGTTAGATTAAGTCATGCGTCCAAAAAGGAAAAGATTTATCAAAGGAAAAGGATGTCTCTCAGAGGAATTTAAAGCCCATATTCGTAAAATGGCCTTAGCAGACCCAGACGTTGTTGCGAGACTGTCATCGCAAGAGGTACTAGAAATGAAGAAATTGGAAAAGAAAACTAAAAAGCGCAAGAAGAAGTGTTCAGAACGAAAAAGGTTATCATCAGTTTTCCTAGAGTTTTTTATTTTTCTTCTGCAAATAATTGATCAGTGACAGCTTTCTTTTTGGAATTCATTAATCAATTTTGTGTCATGCACGTTTTTAGAATCGTCTCCACATAAAAACTATTTTGTCTTCTACTTACAAAGATGACAGTGCTGTCTCAGGATGTCCCTTCTGATTTTTTCGTTAACGTTGATTTAATTTGATGAGCTTAAAATTATTTTCTTATAGAAAAAATAGTGGCAATTATGTCACTATAGACTTTGATGATGATGATAAAGCTCCTGTTAAAGAGAAGAAGGTTGTCACACTTTTATTCGATTCTGATAACGAAGACGTAAGTTGATACGTTTGTTATACCATATTGTTTTTTGTTTTTTTTTATTATTTTTCTCATATTATAGCTAAATCAAAACTGGAAAGTATTATTACCTAGAAAAATAAAATTATCATTCATTATTTTAAAAACATTTCTTGCAGCCATTGGAATCAATGGTAGATGATTCTGCTGATATTTTACCATCATCATTATCATCCTCTAGAAGTTTAGTAAATCAAGGTCCGAGTGGAAATGATAATGATATTATGATAACTAACAACAACGACGCTTTAGAAGCTTTTGACTCAGAGTCTGATGTAAGTTTTTGATTTTTGCTTGCAATATTTTTGTATATTCATCCTATAGTTTGTGCAAAATTATGAATTCATGTTAATAAGTGTCCATTTAAAATGTCAATGCTGATCTAAAAAATCTAAATAAAGTAAATGTTTTTATAGCCAAAACTTTGAAAAAAAGTTCGCTCATTATTTTGAAACCTTTTAAAATTGCTAACATTTTTTAAAGTTATCAGTGGAAAATGAAGATCACATCGTTGATTATCATCTTTCTTATCAATTGGAATTGAGAAAACAGAACTGCCTAGTCCCTGCTGATCCCAGATTCCTGAAAGTTGCTATACCAGATTTTGATCAACAAAAGGCTAACCTCAAGGTAACTTTATGTTAAGATTTTTATCAATCATTCCACCCAGCTGTATTCCACTTGCTTGGATACTAAACATATAATTTGTGTCTACTGATTCACAAGTTGTATTTCACTTAGGGTGTATGGTGTATATTAATTGTTAGAAGGTTTACAATTTGTCAAGTTGACAAAAATCATCTTATAATGTATATAATTATTTGTTTAAAGCGAAATAAATATGTTGTCGTGACTCGGAAATACTTTCAAAAGAACGAAGATGTTGATGGTAATTGGATTTATTTTTGTTCATGTGACAAAGCAACATCAACATACATCGAGTCACTTTCATTTGATGCTGATTTATCACAAGACATCAAAGGTAGTACTTGAGTATTATTTTGAAACTATAACAGTGTCAATGGTAATTTCGGAATTAATTAGGTGAAGTCTAAAAATAAGCTCAAGCTATTTAAAAACCTTGTTATAGAGTGCTGCATCCATATTAATTGTCTTGTACCAATCATTGCGGAAATTGACTATTGGGAGGAAGAAGAAAGTATAATTGGTATGCACGTTTCCTTTAGAATCTGAGTATACCCCTGGAGAGGGGAGTTTTTCACACTTCTACTTAGCTTATGAATTTTTACAATGGGGCCTACGATTTACTTAAGAAATACTGGAGTTGAGCAGTTACCCTACGCTACAATTAAGCACAGCAGAGTAGGAGATTAATAATAAGGGTGATTTTACGCATTGGCAATGCTTTTAAGTGTTTTTAAGATTCGAGTCTGCTAAATGTAATGCTTAACCGTTATAGTTTAAACCCTTCTTTAAGATTTCTTTTGAAATTGATTTTGAATAAAATGAGTAAGTCTTTATTTTTGTTTTTTTAATTTAAGGGTACCAAGAGAGTTTCATACGGGTAGGTAAAACGCCAAACGAAATTCAATATAATATTCGTACGTATAAAGGTTTCAGCCTTTTGAAACAAAAGAAGCAACAATTTTTTCACCTTTGCACACGGTATGCGTCCAAATTCTTTTGTTAAATCTGATGTATCAGTATAGGTGACGCGTCTTCTATATATATAAATATATACATAGAAAATTATCTTTAAGCAACCAAGCTATAAGACATAAATTTTATTATTTATTATATTAATTATTATTATTTTATTTGAGGAGCAACCACACTTTATGAAGAAATAAAATATATCTTTATATTTAGGAAGATGAGATAAGTGATATTCTTCGTGAAAAAGGAAAAATTCTCGTGGTTTATCGTGGTTCAGTGGGAATCGTGTCAAATGAAAGATCACAACTGATTTGTTACGTTTGCTCGAGTGGTGTCTGTATACATTGTAACGAAGTTCGACGTCGCAGAGATGATAAGGATTCGAATAATCCGGCCTTTTTTGATGAATTCTTGGAGTCTGCTCACAGTGTATCATCAGAACGTAATAGGAAAGCAATATCGTGCAATAGGATTCCATTTCACGCAGACGAAAACATGACCAGAAATCTACACCTTCACCCTTGTCAATATCTTAAAACTGAAGACTCCTTGCTCGTGTGTCAAGATAATATCAGTTGTTGTTCTGAAATCATTGGTGTTTCATCTCGTCGTCTGAAGCTATTCATGAAAAACACCTATTTTGAGTGCATTGGTAATTTTCATTTATTAAGACGTCCCGAATAAAATGTATATGATATATAATATAATAAAGAGTTGACTCAATATCTTTGTTTCAAACTCAGAGTTTCATGGTGCACAGGCACCAATCTTCAGTGAAAATCAAAAATAAAGATATTGAGTCAACTCTTTATTATAGTAACGCTCTATTTACTTATTGAGCACTGTATTGCTGACCAATACGGTTTAGGGGCCGTAATGTACAAATAAATACCTCGTGGGTTAAGCATTTTGTTGGGTTATTAAGAAAGAGACCAAGTAATACATTGCTGACATCTTTTCAATGTATTGTGATCACTATATTATCTACACTCGATGTGTTGTTATTGATAAGGTTTATCTATCTTTAGATTTCTATATTAGAGCGGCATAGGAAAACATTTACTAACTGTTTAAGGCAACTTCCTATACCCGTTCCTTGTCGAGTAAAGGGGTTAAAGGGTTTTCAGGATAATTAAATGATTTGGCACTTTTTGTACGTGCACGTTTAGTTTTCGCTGAAAGCATTTCAATGTTTGTCTTTTATTTTTAAGTGAATGACAGCCGTTGTACAGGTTGTGGGGCTTTTCAGAGCTACGATGGTTTGAATGACTCGATTCTCAATATGGGGAAGTTCCTGATTCACTATTCATTAATGAGAGATTACATGTTTCATTTTCTGCACGGAAAAAGGTAAAGCAGCAAGGCAAATATTTAAGAAATACTGCTCAGATAAATATGGGACCTCGTGGATTTACTTGTACTTCCATGCACCCTCTTTTCATCATAAATTTCATACACCTTTATTTTTAGTTGTACACTTCATGGCTATTACGAAGTTTTCTCGTTGAGTCAGAAAAGCTCTGGCCACGAAAAATGCGAGCTGACGTACAAAGACTTCAAAGATTCGTGGTATTCCTTTTTGGAGCTACTTGACATTTGGGTAAAAAGGCTCGGAATGCGAACGAAAGTCACCCATTTATTGAAAATTTTAGGCGGATGGGTAATTTAATGACGATTTGGGTAAAAAGGCTCGGAATCCGAATCAAAGTCACCCATTTATTGAAAATTTTAGGCGGATGGGTAATTTCATGACATTTTTGAAAAAAGGACGGAATTGGTGACAAGTCTTGAAATTGTTCAAAGGGTCTTCCGCGTGATGGTTGAGTTAAATGGAGCAAAATTTTGGCCAAAATTCGAAACACAATTTACAAAAACGAGAATGAAATTAAAGAGATTCTTTAATAAGAGACACTTTCCTTTTTATTTTATTGAGAAATTTTATAGATTCTTTAGAAAAAAATATACTGGCATATAATAGAAATGAAATTTCATGAAAATGATATGTACAGAACTCTCGTTTTTCTAAAAAATAAAATAAAAGATAATCATAAAGCCCTTTCGATTGGTAAATAGCAAAGCCAGTTTTGCCAGGAACACCACTTCTACTTCATTCGTTTGACAAACAGCATTTTGGGCATTCTGTCGAAACATAAATGCCGATTTAAAAACTGCTTGTGGAAAAGATTTTTGAAAAATTGATGACCTTCCAATGCTAAAGCAAAATAATGCCGATCGGCAATTTAATTCGTTAAAAAAACGTGTGTAAACTCTACAATTAATGCCCACAAAAAAAACAGCTAACGAAGTATCAGGTAACGGAAATCGGTGTAGGATTTTGCTACAAAACTGATCTTTTGACATTAAAATTTTGAATTTTGCAAGGTGGTCAGTATGGCAAACATGTTTCTCAATAGAAAGGGTGGATACAGTAACAAAAATTATCCGATTCAGTCCGATGCAACGGAGATGGTCGATTATTATTATTGATTATTTTTTTCAGTATATAATGAACAACAAGCTCTCTCAATCGATAACTCGTTGACGCCTTTTTCATTGATGACGATTTCGATGATGTATGTCAGTACCTTGAAAAAGAAAGAAAAAGTGATATAAATAAAATGAACAGCAATATTGGTGGAGAGTATTCAGCATGTAAAAAAGCCTGAAGGTTATTAAGAAAAAAAGTAACGGTATGTAAACTGACAGGGCTAAGTTCTGTATACGGCAATTATTTGGAAACGTCAACCAGAATTGGAGTTTATGATCGACTGAACCGCCTCTATGGGTGTTATCAAATGGTGCATGGGTCGCGGCGCTCCTAGGTACCTACCCTGCGTATCCAGTCCAAAACTAGTGTGACGTGACGTAATATGAATGATATAATGACCCAGTAGGTCTTTATAGTAAATAAAAATTGCAAAATGCTATACTTACATCAGGGAGGAGGTACTCAGCAATGACAACATCTTGATCTTCTTCTTTGAAGGAACGGTTTAGATCCACTTGTTCAAGGATTTTTGTCAGTGTTCGTATCTTTAAAAAGAAAAGTTTATCTTAACGAAAAAATAAAATCAATATTGACAGGTTAAACAGGTTAAAACAAACATTACAGTTCCTGAAGAAACTTTCTACTCAAAAATAAATCGAGCTTCATAAGGTTTGTCGTACAGTGAATCGCTGAAAGAATGAGGGCAAAGGGTGTTTTTAGGGGAATTTCATACTACAAAGTCCAGGGGCTGGAAATGATTTAAAACCACCTGTATATATCGAGAAAAAAGCCGTGTTAAAAAAATAATTAGAATTAAGTTTCGCCAATGATCTAGATATAAAAGTGAATTTGACGAATTTAGGAAATTTTTAGGGTAGTCCGCCGAATTCAGTAAAGTTTCTTCTCTCTAACTAGAGACTTATTAAATAATCTAACTAGAGAGTTATTTGCCAGTTCCCTATCAAAAAATATGGCTGTTTCTCCTCATGTTGAGCACTTCGATGCGGTGTCATTATGTTAGAAAAGAGAGTAGATTTTAACCAAAAGTCAGACTAAAATCAAAATGTACCTAATCCATACTCTTACTAACCATGACCATAATAATATATAATATATCATTACACTTTTTAAGGGTACACTGTATATAATGTAAAATAGTTTTCGCTTACGACTTGGTCAGGTATTGTTTTTGAAAACAAATTCATCTTTGTCAATACTCCACATCTTCCTTCATTTACCCTGGCATGGATCAGTTCACTCCTTGCAGATTTTTGATGCCCATTTAACATATTAGATGCCTTTTTCTGAAAAATAAGTTTATCTATTTTTAAAAAAATATTTCAAATCCGCATCAAGTAAACATGAGCGACTAAGATCATGTTTTACATTCGACTGATAGTATATGAAACCACAAAGCCCGATTGTTAAGCGTATATAGCGTAGGACTAGTAATATAATATCTCACCGTGAGTTGATTTGTTCTTTTGTAAATCTCACACATAAAGGTATTGATAACTTGATTATCCAGCATTGCAGTTATTCTAAGACGAAAGTAGATAGTTTAAGGGCATAAACTTTTAAAACTTTCTAGTTTAGGATTCAAGTAAATTAATTCATTTTTTTTTCCAATTTCCCTTGAAGATCGAATTAGGAGCGTCAACTACTGTAATAAGATAAAACACTCTTATTTTTGACCTTTTTTAACCAGTTTATGTCTGTTGTGTATGATAAATTGAGAGGAAAAAGTATGCTTCTGACCAACAAAATTCCATGTAGAAACCTTATCTAATTAAGTGTACCTATTTTGAAAAGTTTCTGATGAGGTTTTGACTAGCAAGCGGAAAATACCATTACGTCCTAATCAGAGATGTCTGCCTTTTTAAGTTTCCTCTATTGGATGATTATACTGTACCTCGATTTGATTTCAGGGATTTTAGTACACCCACAATCATCATTCCAACGCACACACGTGTTGTGGTAGGTGAGTAGGCAATTTGGGCACACAATGACGTCCTCTTCACTATCATCGAAACAAAACATATTATGACTTCGACATTTTTTCTCGTCAAATTCATCCACATCAGCCATGTACACGTATTGATCATTTCCGCATAAAATGGCAATGTCGCATGGAATGTCTTCTTGCCTTGTCAGTCGGTACACGCTTTCACCGTCTTGAACTGCCAAATTTTTATTGAGCCCTACGACCAGCCCAATCAAGGATACCATTGCTATAACAGTTGGAATAGAAGTAACAAGAATCACCGTTAAATACATTTCTATTCTCATTGAAAATTATTTCAAGACTTAAAAAAGTTGATGCGTTGGTTTTCATCAAGAACAGATAGCCAGAAATGTTAGAATACACACTTGAAATTGGACTTTGTTAATATTTGTAAAAAAAGGCTGATTCAAGAGTAAAAATTTTGACAAAAAATATAAATGAAACCTGTTAGGATTTTGCGAGCATAAATAAGACATAAACCAATATTGTGTTCAGTCAATTTCGTACGGTACAGTCGTGTCTCAATAAGTTTCTGTTTTGTCAAGTCGAGTCAAAAGATAAGTTTATCAGTTGATACCTACGATTGAATTGAATCAAGATGAAGATTTATTGGAACCCAGTCATCAGTCATCAGAACAAGTCAGCTTTATAAAATGGGGGGGGAGGGTATTACTTCATATTATTTCATTATGTCTCTCCGAGACAAACAAAGAGTGGTTCAGAGTCTAACTCTTTTCTGTTATACGGATGGAGAGAGAGTCAGGTTACACCTACATAACCCTTTCTCACAGTGTTATGAAGTGAAATAAATATAAACTTTTTGTTTAAAAAGTTAGTCTTTCATCTATCAAAAATCAATTGTCTTTTCATGCGATGAAGAGTTTTTACAAAAGTGATTAAAGTTAGAATAATTGTTTTCTATATATCTTTAAACCAATTAAAATACGAGGGTTCTAACTCCACTGGACTTTCGCAACATTGCGAAAGTTACGAAAAGTCACATAACTTAAGAAATTTTATAACTATTACCGTTACATTCAAATGCATTTGTAAGAAGTGATGCTTCCAAATTGTTAATGTCTTTGACGTTAAGCCATGACTGAAACTTCTTCGGCGATACATCATCTATTCCGTCACATATCTAGAAATAAAGTGGTAATGCATAAAAGCCAAAAACATACATAATCTAGATTGATAAAATTTATAATAATTTTCAAAGAAGGACGGATGTTCCCTTAGAATGAAATATAATTAACATATAATAACAAACGTAGATATATATACATATATTCATCTATATTCATATCAAAAATCGATTCAAATTTCAATTCTTACATAGTTATTTAAATCATTTTTTCTCGTTACAGCATATGCCAACGATAGAATTTTGAAAAATTTTTCGTAATGCGGCGTTCAACGATGTATTGACCCAAAGAGGATGGGCTCCTTTCTCGTGCCAAACTTTGTTGTTAGATACCGGCATCTAGTGACAAAATAAAATTTTATATTATTCAAAATAGAATATTTACTAGTAAAAAGCTACTAAGAGCATAGAGCTACTAACAGGGCAACAAATATCATCATGACAAGTTTTTGAACTTTTACCCGTAGGTCACTTAAAGTAAGTTTCAATGTACACCATGGAAGTACCACCAAACCATGGGTCCCCTAATTATCGCGGCAGCATTTCTTTAGAGCGGCTTTCAAACACAAATACAAAAAAATAAATGAAATTGAACTTAGATAAAAGGATCACCTGTATTCGATATCTGCCATTGCAACTCTTTGGATCTTTCTATTTCTCTTCAACCACTCCGTGATGATGGAAGCCTTCTTCAGGAATAAATTCAAATGTTCTTCCATTTTGGAAAAAGTTGGAAAGAAAACGTCTACATCATCAGAGCACAGTTTTTCCTAAAACAATATAAGATTATGTTACTTTGAAGCAGCTATGCGAATTATGGATGTATCACGAAATTACTAGATCGACGTAGAGTTGACGTACATACAATCCTCCAAATTGTTAAATTGATGTTTTCCACAAAACGGGAATAAAACTTACGACAGCTTTAATGACTTTATGCTCATGGAATGATCGAAGGATATCGTCCATTTCAGCCACGGGAATTTTACTTTTACCATGAGGAGATCGAAACAATATTCGACGTGGCCACCAACTGGGTTTATTCTGTTCGACCCACTTCATCGTTCGTTTTGTGAAGCCTAAAGTATTTAAAATCTAAGTTTGTCTACCTATAATTCTAAGTACTGACCATACTTTTAAGGGTTTTCTACGGTATAAGGTAAATGAATAGATACTTTTTAAAGCATAGGAACTAACCTGTTGATCGATAAGTAATATCACACAGGAGGTCACGTTTCGGGATAACCTTTAGATTATCTTCCCAATCAACATCAAAAGTAAGCTTTTGTTTCTTTGCAGGAGTTTCCTCTTCATCTTCACTTTCACTTTCACTCTCTGAAGATTCTTCTTCAAAGGCTAAAATGTAAATAAAAACAAACTGATGGTAACATTTTTTCTCGATTGACCAAAACGAAATGAGCTCTGATAAGGATGAACCTTTATAGTTCTGGAAAAATGTCTGTCACACTAGCCCAGTCAAAGCCAATCTGACATTATAATTTCCAAAACGGTGAGCTTGCATAGAGATTGAAGTTATTCGAAAGCTCCATTCAAAACGCAGACAATTCGTTCCAATTCTTAATCGAGACTTTGCAGTCAAAGCATTGTAAACTCTCTGGCCATTAAATTGTTTTATTAAAGTGAAGAAATTGCGGTGTTGAATCGAACAACTAAAGTTACGCCGCGCGCTATCTTTTGTTTTGATCGTTGGTTGAATAACTGCAATCTCTTTGCAAGCTCAGCGTTTCTTGAAGGGAGTAAACTTTTCATCTTCAATATATTTAATTGGAGATGAAAAGTCTCGAGTTAAGTTTGAAAAGGGAAAAAAGAAAACGCACATTAGAAGATTCCCCTACACTCCCATTTTAAAACGAAAGAAAGTTCTGACGTCAACTTTATGAAAAAAGTGCCACGACGTCACAAAGTTTCAAATATAGGGGTGTGGCACTCTTTTCGTTGCACGATTTCGCATATTTTTACGAACACGCTAAAGGCCAGTGCAAATGAATCCAGCATTTCATGCAAAATCATTCTAAGTTGGATCAAATGCATGTTGGGTTGGATTGGATTGGGAGTAATTTCACCAGTCTTAAGTTATCAACACGTTAAGTTAACATATTGGACGGCATGACTCGCGAACAATGAGCCCCTCTCCTTGAAAATTGAGGCTTCTTGCTAGGTATAAGGGCACCCTTCGTAATTTAAATTAGATCGTTATGTTATTTTTTATACAAATCCTTTAGTTTTTCAATTAATTGGCATACATATCACAAAATACAAAGAGAATTGTTTTGTTTTTCTCTTTGCTTTCATCTTACCTTAACCCATCCCTCGCCTATAGTTTAAGGGCTTTCGATGGGCAAGCAAAACCTTAACCAACGTTTGCGACGACGGGAACCGTCATAGGTTCAGCCCCCCCCCTTATTTTTGGGGGGGGGCTAAGAAATATTTTGGCCTTTAAAGAGCCTGGGGGCTAAAATTACCAAAATATTTGGGGGGACCTAGATTGTTGGGGGGAGCCTAGATGATCTGACTGAGACTCTGGGGGCTGTTCAGCTAAATTCAAAATATCTCTTATCTTACTATTAAATCAAATATAAAAAGCAAAAGATTTGTAAACATAAATATTAAAACAAGTAAAATTTAGTTTTCATTTATCAGTGCTGTACTAGATATATTTTTTATTGACTTCTCTCTACGGGGGTGTTTTAGTTTATCTTGGGACCTGAAGTTTTAGGGGACCTAGCACAAGACAATTTTTTGGGGGGAGCTAAATTGTTGGGGGGACCTTACTTTGTTGGGGGGAGCTAGAAACCTGGCTGAAGCTATGACCGTTTAGTAAATTATCTGTATAAGTTATACCTGCGTTATTTGGAAGAGAATCTTTGAATTTTTGAATTATTGCTGGGTCTTGAGCAAATTCCTTCATTCCTTTTGATGAACCTTGAAAAAGCCATTATATAAAATATCAACAACCATAAATATAAATAACCGTAAATACACATAATTAACAAAAATACCCTTCACGTTTTTCTTTTTTTTTCTACAATGACTTATCTTGACTAAATATCAACAACCTTAAAAAATAAAGTGCCGCATACAGTAATACATTGATTTCTAAGGAAAAACGGTATAATTCAAAATACAATAAAAGATCTTTCCTCCTTGGAAAGATAATTTTGGATGGGAAAGGCTTTAATAAGCCCAAGTTTAGACAGTCAATTTTCTGTCTTGCCTTTCCTCATGTGAAATGTGAAATTTTTAATATTGTTTTACAGGGTTTTTCTCTAGGTCCCATACCTTCTGATCGAGTCGGAATTCGAACTGAAACCTTTTGAGTCATTCCCTTCCTTATTGCTTGGAAGTAGGTTTTAGGTGGAACCTTATTGGCACGATTGGCAAGTGTTTTTTATAATACTAATTTCAGCTCATTTACAATTTGACTAAATTTCTTTCTAGTGTTTATATCTCTTCGCTAAATACACAAGAAAACTAAGATAAATCTCACCATAACTTTTGATATTGCCATCTGCAGTGTAAGCTAAAACAACGATTGGAGTCCGAGTCACTCTACCCAACTGTCCGACCTGCTAGATCAAACAGTGTACTAATTATAATCAAATTCATGATGACGCTTTTAAATTCAGAATTCCTTTTCTTTACTACATACTAAATTCTTTTAACTTTACATGAACTGGGATTAAAATAGTTACCCTTAGGCAATTACTTTTTTATTTTCTGGTTTACGGAATCGCCGACGATTATTTTGCAAAAATAAAATAAAAATAGAATTGAAATTCACAGAAATTTTATTTATTTTTGCACTTCCGACTCTGTTTGATCTGCCATGAAATGGATTTTTTTTAGAAAACTTCATTTTATAAGAGCAGGAAAGGAAGAAAATAGGATACAGCAATCTCTTTTTCCCAATATGCCTCATCCAATGGCGCTCAACAAAATTTTCTAGCTGAAAAACTTTCTTTGATTTTCTGGTGTATGCAAGTTTCCTCAAAACACATTTTATTCTTTCCAACACAACATTAAAGTTTGAAAACGACAATTTTATTTTTATTTTTTTTCCATCCTCCGGTCCAAAAGATCATCTCTAAATGTCCGTAAACCAGAAAATAAAAAAGTACTTGCCTTACTTAAAAAATTTCTACAGTGGGGATAAAAAAGGTTTCAACTTTTGAATCAAGCTGTGATAAAATATCATGCTATAAGATATGCTATAATTTTTCGTTGGTTGACTCTAAAATTTTATCATCATGACATAAACTGCAGATTATTTTGAGATAAGGTTTACCTACCTTTGGGTTTGCCTACCTTTCCTGAAATCTATCACGTGATCAAATTTAATGATATCTCAAAGTTCAAACTAAGAATTTTTCAAACTTTTTTCTTTAATTTCAGGTATTAATATTAAAGTAAAAATTTGTAAAAATTTCAAATTTAAAAGAAATTCTCATTGCTTTACTATTAATTTAAAGATTTGAAAAATCATGTTTACATGAAAAAGCTGCAAAGTATATAAAGTGATCAGACGCCTTGCAAAGTAAGAAATAATAATGCAGAAAGTGAAATAACTTTTGATCTAGTCAACCAAATGAAATAAAGTTTTCAGGAATCTCTCACTATACCAAAAAAAAACTCAACCAGTCATATGTGCAATCAATCAAAATTTATCTTAATCAAAAGTCACTCTAAAGGGGGCTTCAGGAAAGGTCTTTTTCTTACCTTATTTCGAATTGATTTTAATTTTCCCTTCTCACTCTGCTTTCTCTTAGAAGCATTCTCAATGAATGTAAACTGAAAGAGACAATCCATATAAATTAAATTTTGTTACTTTTCAATTTATAACAGAATATAACCCTAAAATTTCGATCACAAAATTGCTCTCTGATTAAAGAGAACTAATTTGAAGCCGCATTAATAATCATAATTTATAAAAAAACAAACCTTGTTCATTTTATATTGACCATGTGAGCCAGCCCTCCTTTCAAGGTCATTGTTTTGTGCACTACTAGCATCCATAGCTCAAAATAATATTTTATTTCAATATCTAGAATGCAAATAATTATTGATCAGACAAATGAAAAGAAATTTCGTAGAGAGGTCTGAATCCCCAATCAAAGATTTGTCTGAAAATTGGCTGCTTCCATATAAATGTCATTTAAAATGACAACAAAACTTATTCACAGGTAATATCTAATTTCCTTCTGGTTTTACTTACATCCACTGAATTATGGAGGTATCATAATTTAAGCCCAGGTTTTTAGGTCCCCTCAAAGTTCAATAGAAGTATTTCAAAAATTTGAAACTCGTACACCTTCCTTTAGTTCGTTTTTTTATGATTCTGCTAACGCTCACGAGACTGTATCACGTCCATCAGTAAAAATCAAAAGCAAGCAAGGGAAAAAAGGAAGAAAACTGGGAACTTTATTTTTTCGTTAAAAGTTTCTTCAATCTTTGAAGACAAAATTGACCCATGGAAAAAAAGTTTCATCTATACAGTTCTTTGAAATGAAGCAAAATATTTCCAACCAGGTTCAATTAAACTGGGTATTCGGCTCTATTACGTCACTTTCGTTTTCAACCCCGTTCATTTGCCAATGGTCGCAAGTGAAAAATACCCCGTTCGTTTGCCAGGATGTGCCTGACTTAATGTTTTGATTTGCTCATTTTGCCGTACTATTCCCAGGAGATTAATTTGCCGTCAGCCGAATAAGGATTATTTTTGTACCTTCGTTGGTGATTTTTCATCTTGAGTTTATGTCTAATGTTATGGTTTTTTGAAGTGCTCGTTCTAAGAGATGAGCGAATATAATTATTTCTAGTTTTCAAGAGAAGAAATATAACCTTTCTTCTACAAGATTACACTTTATTTAAATGCCAATTATGCATGTAAGTTTTATATTATTAATTTCTTTTTGCATAGGTTTTGCATACTTTTCAAGTAAATCTCACCACCGCAATTCGGCCACCAATTCAATATGGCGGATGGAATGGCAAAAAGGCCTATTGCCTACCCACATCAATCTGCCCATGCAAAATCAAAACATTGACACCCATCTATGGAAGTAATAATAAACAGTTTATCCTCTGGGTACTAACCAATTGTGATTTGATTGTCGCAATAGTACGAGAATGCGACAGTTGATTGAATAAGTACTCCACAACAGTTAGAGACATTAGACAGTTTTATCATGTTTTTATTGGCCGAAGGAAAGTAATGTACAGTCAACTGCTCCAACTTGGGACGAGTGTACGCAACATGGGACTTGTTGATATCTGGTGTCTGGCCTGCAGCCTGTATTTTCACTTACTGTTAAATCTCGTTGACAACAAATTTGTTTTGATAACTCCACCAAGTTTATCAATCATACTTTCTGTCATAACATGTCACGATAGCTTTCACTGATATGATAGCGCACCCTTTTTAACTTTTTGTTTTTTCATTTAAAATGACCGGACGCTGAATGGAGAATTAGAGAATGCCTGCCGCCTAACCGCCTACCGCCCGATGAGATTAACAAATAGCGATGTGCCTACTCGGTGTGAAAGAGAAATCGTGTATTTTCTAATACACGGTTCATTGAACTCAAATCAAATGACTTTTTGGAGGTTCGGTGAAATGGTGGTGGAATGTCCATCCGTCCCATGTTGCGTAAGATAGTCCCAAGTTGGAGCAGTTGACGGTAATTTTTATTCAATAGACCGATGATGCGTTCTCCCGTCTCTGCTGAAAGACAACTATCATTAATTGATTGTGTTCGATTGGGTTCAATTTTGAATTTAGATTCAGCATCTGAACTGCCCATCCACATAGCTGATTCCCCCCAACTTCCTGCCTATATCTATGTATATAGTGTGGGAGCAGAGGAGAGGATCCTGATGATGAGCTGGATGGAATTACTGTAGGTGCACATTTCATCATATCGTCACACATATAACAACAAATTAAATAACCCAGTTATTTATAGTTTATACCGACCAGTCTGTTTTTGTTGGTATCCCAAATCTTGACGACTAGATGATCAAAACAAGGACAGATTTACAAACATAAACAAATGCACCAAAATAGAGCCAACCATCAACCAAGTCCAGGGTATATTGCTGATTGTACGGTCCAGGGTAGTCAGTGGTCGGTGGCCAGCGTTACTTGCCCACCGTTTCGTCTACCATCTTGGGGAAGAAAAGGCGCGGAAAGAAAAATCGAAGCGAACGCCAACGATTTGCTCTTTAATTAGTCGTGGGTGCGATTGTGGGCATGCTGAAAATCCGAGTTGAATTATAGTTCAAGATGCTTCTTTAGTTCCATTGTCGATTCTTTAACAGGAATGGGAACATCTGATTTCGTCATCCTAAAACAACAACACGATAACAGTAAGTATACCGTCTTGACTGGGGAAGAGTTAGGCTTTTGTACAATATAAGTAGGAAATATATACTGCAAGAAAATTATAAAATGAAGTAAATTTAAATTAACAACAGAAACTCTGAGAAAATTAGTAAGACATATTAAAAACAAAAGCCCACGTTAGACCAATTCAAAATGAAGTAAAATGTTAGTTTTAAAACCTCTTTTTTGCTTTACGAACACGTGTTCCGCTATGGACGAGTTTGTATTGTCCTAAATCAATGTGGTGTACTTCCTCTAAGAATTTTCGGACGACTTGTCCCCCATTACACGGATATTCGCCTACATAAATGAGAATTATAAATTTAATGTGAGCATAAGATTCCATACAGAGATTTAAAAAATAATTATGAGATCAAAGGCTTGCCCTAGCCTACTGCAAAAATGGTCATTGGTTACCCTAGTAATCAAATTAATAAATTTGTACCAGTCGAACGAGCATCAAAAGTGAAACAAAAAAGGTCAAACTTATGATTATAACCAATCAAAATCTCTACCTGACGAGTTTTTGAGATTGAAGTCTCTTGCCAGTTGCGTCAAGTTTAAAATCGACCCAAAAAGAAACGAGGAAAACTAAAAAAAAGAAAAAAAAGAGAGGGTATCAGTAAATTCTTCGCAAGATCTGTATTTTGAGTGAGTTGAAGGGACATTAAAGTAGTTAAATGTAAACATTGCGCGAACCACGTGTCATTAAAGAAAACAATTAAAATCACGTGTCCAAAACAAACTTGTAAAACAATTGAACAATCAAAATTAGCCATATTTGGTTTGATTTTGTATCCCGCTGCATACAGTTTGTGTACAAATTTCGCAAGTACTGTTATGTCCCTTCAAGTGAATGAGCCCATGGTCTCTTGGCAGGTTCTTGAAAATTATTAAAAAAATTTACCACATATTTTTGAGCTTGAACAGTCTTTAAAAAACTGTTGAGGACTCTAAAGACTTAAAACCAGAGGAGAGAAATCAAAAGGGACCCTTCTTTTGACAGCTCAAAATTATTTTCAAAAATTAATGAACATAGGAGTCCTAATAAGGTATGGGGGATGGGAAAAACTTGAAAATTAACAAAGGGTTGGGGCCGGGGGGTTATTATAGACCTTCGAGTAACATCTTATCATATCATATAAGTAATACCTTATCGTATAAGTTATCCCAATCACATGTATAATTCTCCAAATGCCCCACATGATCACGCTTTCTCTTCAATCCTCTTGCTATCTTTTCATTATCTTTGGCCGTTCTAGCAACCGCATCATCAAAACTTTCAAAACCATCAGTAGATCTATTTTTCTCTCGCGTTTTAATTGATGTTGTTCCACCAAAAGCACTAAATGAGAGCATGAAATAAAGTTAACTTCAAAGTTATTTTGGTTATGAACTAATCTTTGATCAATGGTTTCTAGTGCAAAAGAACATATCTGATTTAATGTTTCAATGTTAACTGAGTTAATTGTTAATGTTTTAAAATACCTATAATCTAATTCGTGTTAATCTAGACAAAAATGTAAAAAATTGTGCATAGTACATCATATATAAATATAAACCAACAAGACAGAGCTGGAACCTTAAGTTAATTTCAAGCTACGAGTTGACAAGAACAAGTGGATCTAAGACTGTACTGTTGTTTATTGGCTCTTGCCAGGAAGTCAAATCTCAGGGTACTAGATGATAGCCAGAGTAGATAACTTTCTTCAACAAAAAAGGCACTCACCTAATTCTTTTGGCTTTCTAGTTAAGTTAACCCACCCATCAAAAAAATTTAATTAAGATGTTACCACCCAATAAGTAAATTTACTTACTTACAGTCGCTTTAATTATTTGCAAATATGAACCGCATCCCACAAGCTATGCTTTAATACCCTGAATGTTGACCCCCTGCTCTGGCTTGTAAAGGTATATACAACTGCTTCCAAACCTCAAGATAGATGTCTCCTTCCATTGAACTTCTATATCTTTCTTTGTCTCCCTTTGAATCTTTCTCTTAACCTTTCTTTTCGATATTCCGTCTAAACCAACCGCCTCCTTGAAGCTACAAACATAGTCCTGTCTGAATTCCTTGTCTAACTCCTTGACCTTCTCATTTGCTGCTTCTATTGCTTCTTCTTTGCTAAGCTTAGTCAAACCTGCAGCCTCAGCCCTTTTGAGATATGCTGTGTTTTTCTCATTTATCGGGAAAAGCTTCAATAAACTACCGTTCTTTGATACACACTCGCCACATTCAAACAAATTATGCTTTCCTTTATCTCTCACAACATTCCACCTCTGACCTCCAAAACCTTCACTCAATTTCACTTTATCTTCTGACTTACTCTTGCCAAAATTTTGAAGAAGCTTTTTCACCTTTACAACATTTCGTCGATACCAATCATATGTTACTTTGTCAAAACCTTCACAGACGTTAAACATACGACAATACTCTTCAAAACCTGCTTTCAGAGTCCTGCTGTTTCTCATTACTCTTGATCCAGGAGCGTAATCAACAAACTTTACACTTAGCTGGTACATGGCAATCTTTGCATACCCACAGCATAATGGGTCTAGAATTGCGGTCATCTCCAGTCGCTAAAAAAAAAACTAAGTATATATAATAAATGCCAAGACAAATTTTTTTCTACCTTAAAGGCAGAAATTTTGGCGGGAATATAATTTGGCGTTTGCTGGAAAATTTATCCCTAAAATGGTGTAAAAAAAACAAAAAAATGCAAAGACATCTTAAAATAGAAGTTTCTTTCCGCCAAAATTTCTTCCTTTAAGGTAATATTCTAGGGAAACACCTTCAGAAAAATATAGGTCAGTTCGTTAAATAAAAATAAATCTCTTCAAATAGGGTCCGAAGGTCAAAATCTAAAATATTTAATTTGTAATGTTTTAAAGCAGTTTTGGGACGTTTGGTGGAAACTAGACTCTTTTTTAAATCTTTATTTTAAAAAATCATAAAGTCCATCCATCCTCCAGCTTTTCAAATTCAATATTATTATTTTTTTCATTTAAAAAAAAGGGTCGTTCCGGCCCATAGAATAATAAATCAATTTAGTGTGACCTAAGTTAAACCAGAGAAAATGTTTTTCGATTACACAGTTTTTTCCCCAGTCCAGCCCAGTCATGGCAGAATAGACCTTTTTTCAAAAGACCTTTTGTCCTGTTGAATAATTATCTAGTCCAGCCATAAAAACAATGATAGAGCCATGCATAATTACTGTGTCATGCATATTGTAATATATGCATGGTTTTATCATTGTTTTTCTCCTGGACTACATAATTATTCAATAGGGTGGCCTCTTTGAAAAAAGGTCTATGTCTAGCCATCAAGATGACCGTGAACCACTACGTGAAAAAGAAAAGCCTAAAAAAATAAGTACGTAAAGTTAGCCACCGAACAGACCAACTAGTTCTAGCCACCGAGATGACCGTGAACCACTACGTGAAAAAGAAAAGCCTCAAAAATAAGTACGTAAAGTTAGCCACCGAAGAGACCAACTAGTTCTAGCCATCGAGATGACGTGAACCACTACGTGAAAAAGAAAAGCCTCAAAAATAAGTACGTAAAGTTAGCCACCGAAGAGACCCACTAGTTCTAGCCATCGAGATGACCGTGAACCACTACGTGAAAAAGAAAAGCCTCAAAAATAAGTACGTAAAGTTAGCCACCGAAGAGACCCACTAGTTCTAGCCATCGAGATGACCGTCAACCACTACGTGAAAAAGAAAAGCCTCAAAAATAAGTACGTAAAGTTAGCCACCGAAGAGACCCACTAGTTCTAGCCATCAAGATGACCGTGAACCACTACGTGAAAAAGAAAAGCCTAAAAAATAAGTACGTAAAGTTAGCCACCGAAGAGACCCACTAGTTCTAGCCATCGAGATGACCGTGAACCACTACGTGAAAAAAAAAAGCCTCAAAAATAAGTACGTAAAGTTAGCCACCAAAGAGACCCACTAGTTCTAGCCATCGAGATGATTGTGAACCACTACGTGAAAAAGAAAAGCCTCAAAAATAAGTACGTAAAGTTAGCCACCAAAGAGACCCACTAATTCTAGCCATCGAGATGACCGTGAACCACTACGTGAAAAAGAAAAGCCTCAAAAATAAGTAGAAGTACGTAAAGTTAGCCACCGAAGAGACCCACTAGTTCTAGCCATCGAGATGACCGTGAACCACTACGTGAAAAAGAAAATCCTCAAAAATAAGTAGAAGTACGTAAAGTTAGCCACCGAAGAGACCCACTAGTTCTAGCCATCGAGATGACCGTGAACCACTACGTGGAAAAGAATAGCCTCAAAAATAAGTACGTAAAGTTAGCCACCGAAGAGACCAACTAGTTCTAGCCATCGAGATGACCATGAACCACTACGTGAAAAAAAGAAAAGCCTCAAAAAATAAGTAAGTACGTAAAGTTAGCCACCGAAGAGACCCACTAGTTCTAGCCATCGAAGCGAGATGACCATGAACCACTATGTGAAAAAGAAAAGCCTCAAAAGTGATTTTAAAATTTGAAATCTTTAAGTCTAAAGTTACAGGCAACTGGTTGTGCTTGTCTTGTGCAGCCAGTACAAACATAACAGATAAAACAAAACAAAAAACTAATTATTTTCAGCAGTGAAAAAGGTTTTAGCAGCAACAAACTGAATTTACAACAACAACACATTATAGAGAAATGCCTGTCACACAGCTGAAGGTTTATAATACAAAAGACATCTTAATCTTAATTAATGTGCAGAGCCAGAGGGTTTAATAAAGATAGGCAAATGCACTTACCGTTGTTTGACAAGAAGAAATTGTGATAACTCAACTTATTCATTCATTTATCCACCATCCAGTCTTCACCACCAAGCATAGTCATTTATCTGTTTATCGGAGTTTCCATATTGAATATCAAAAAAACAAAGCAATACAAATTCAAAACAAAAACAAAATCAAAGTCGACAAGCCAGCCGCCCAAATAAAAAAAAATTCGTCGCTTCGCCTCTGGCTTTGAAAATTTTCAAAACTTGTTTTGGCGGGAATTACAGATTCATTCGGGTCTGTAAAATTTATACTCGGGGAAAAGACGTTCGAAATAGGCCAAATGTCTTAAAATTCAATACGTGGGGTCATTCTTTGCTCGATAGCATGGGTATATGCACAAAAAGTCTAGGATTATTATACATCAACAGAAAGGAAATTTAAAATGCCATCTTTTGATGGGTAGGCACTTGACTGAAGTGAAATAGCGGTTGCGTTACAAGCAATCAAAATCACCATTAGGGATAATTTTGACCTAAAAAGTGGATTTATTCCCACTGAAATCAATCTGGGCAATGTGCCTAGGGCTAAAAACATCAATAATGATGTGAAGAATCGACATATATCAAAATATAAGTTACTTTTGGTCGAAATACCCATGCGAAAAACGGAAAACGTGTAAAATCGATAATTTCTAAAATTTGTAAATTTTGACGTTATTTACGTAGATGGATCAATCAAATTGCTGAAAGAGAAAGTGAAATAGCATTGTTTTCAATTATTTCATCATATCCAGCCCCAAAAAACACTTTTATAGCTCTATTGATGTTGCTATGCAAATATGTTTGATTATACGCGTAATCCCGGTAATTTACTGACCCCGCCTTTTTGGCGCCGAGTTTAGCTCTTATCTTCACTAAACCAAGCGGTCCAAAAAAATTAGTGAACTCATAGATGGTTGATTGTAGTCAACTTACCGATTACAACTTTGTAAAAGTTTGTTTCTTTGAATGCCTTCTTCCTAACCCTGTCCGCTGATGCCTTTTTTCTCTTTACGCCTTCCCTGTTGTAGAGGGCTTGCACTTTATTACTCATCACCCTTGTAAAAATATAAATGACATTACATTTAGTATACATGTATTTTTATAAGAACGATAAAAAACTTGGAAACATTACGAATGAACAAGTTTTAAGTTTAAAAAGCCTGATAATGTTCTTAAAATGTTCTTATTGTTAACCCTTACTCACTACTTTTGAAAGAATTTCTAAGAGATAAAATGTTCTTGGGTCTGCAAAGCCCTTAAATGTTCTGAACGTGTTCTTAATTTTTTTAATTTTGAAGCCATATTTTCTTATATACTTTTTCGTATAAAAAACGTAAATTGATGGACATTCATTTCGAATTGTCTATTTTATTGGTATTTATTCTTCTCGTGGCCTTGCTATTCACTTTTGGTAAGAACGCTTTAAGGAAATAAAGACAGCGTCTCAAAATCATTTATACCTTCTCAAGATAAATTTTGTTGTCTCCTTGCGTTTTTCCCACGGATCCGTGAGAGTGCCAATATCTAAACAATAAGAAATGAAAGATTTTTTCACAGAGGTGTTTTAAAATGCAGGTTAGAATATAGTTTTTTACCCTATAAAAAATGACCAGCCATAAAAAAGATCCACTTTTCATTACTTTTATCTTTTTCCATAAATTAAATACTGCTAATTGTTGTGGTATTTTGCGCTCTACAAAGTTTAAAAGAACTCCAAAGTTTAAGAAATCAAGATATTTACCAATTTCTTTCTTTCCTCTTCATCAGCAATTCGCGCATCGAACTTCATAAAATCTTCATCTCTAGTGTATGGCTCCAAATCAAGACCACAACCAGCAGCATCTGTAGAAGTTCCAGCAACGTCTAGCTTTTGGATAATGAGTTGCTGGTTGCGCCTAATTTCAATCAAGGTATGAAGCAACTGTTTTTGATTTTTTTTCCAATTCTGCAAACGATAAAAAAATGAATAGTGATGATAATGAATAAGTATGGTAAAAATATAGTGAATAAATTTCTTATGTTTATGAGCTCCAAATTTTCAAATAAATCTTCTTAAATCACTTCTTTGATAAAAAGTTAAAATATCTGATTAATTTCAAAAAAAAATAAAAAAAAATACATACTTTTTAATTTTTTATTTAAATTCCTCGATTTGTCCACCTGGTTGGTTGGGTTTAGAACCGGTGATCTTGTGGGAGATCTTGAGCGAGATCTTGTAGGTGATCTTGTGGGAGATCTTGAGCAAGATCTTGTGGGAGATCTTGTAGGTGATCTTGTGGGAGATCTTGTTGGAGATCTTGTGGGAGATCTTGTGCATATGGGTGATCTGACGGGCGATCTCGATCTTGATCTTACGAACGAACGTTTCTCGTATGTTGCAGATTTCGATCTGCTGTTTTTGTTTGTTTCTGATTTATTTTTGTCTCGTGGTGGTTTAGGTAGGGGACTGTTGGAAGCTGAAAAATGTAAATTAATTTTAAAATAAACTTTTTTCTAGCATATAGAATTATACTGAAAAATAAAGCAATGTTGAACGATTTTGTTCGAGATAAGTAAATTGAGATCTAAATTGTTCTATTGAATGATTTTGACTGATCATTTTAGATTTGACTCAATATTTTAAATCATATTAACAATTGGTTAAAGGAGAGGGACTTAAAACTTTCAATGATACTGTTTCTTTGGATCCAATTTTCGTTTTTGCTTACCTCCTTTCTGGTCTGTTCTTTTTTTGTGCTTTCGGATGTCTGATTCACTTTCTGTGAAGTTGAATTCGTCACAAACTGTTTTGCTTTCTTAGTAGAAAAAAGAATAAAAAATATGAATAATAAAAAAACTGGCATTATACACGCACTTGAATTCTTTTCTATGAAAAGACCGAGAAATGTTAAAATAAAACAAACCAAGCCAGACCACGCAATCAAGCCTGAAAAACATTTTGTCCACTAATTAGGAGTACCCGCTGATTGGAGAGAGATACTGTACATCATTTTACTTACTATTTGTACATTTGATTTTGTCAATTGTATAGACAAGCCAATCAGCTCCGGGCTTGCTTCTCTCCTCGATGTGGATCCTCAGTTGTGTTTTTGGATAAAATAGTTTGTTTTTGATAATCCAAGAAGATGGAAGCACTTCTTCGTATGTTTATTTCCATCGGTAAAGACTAAGCGAGTCCAAATCATTTTATATCAATTTTTTTGTTTAATTGACTATAAAGAAAAACAGATGAGTCATAATTACCTTTCCATAAATTAAACACTTAAGATCTACTGCCTCATTTTGTATTGAGCGATCCGAAGACTTGGATGCATTTAGAAAATAATGTATCATTTTTTCCAGTGAGAAATAATTGTTAAGACCTATGTTAATTGGTGTAATGTATGAAAGTGAGGCAGTCAATGTAAGTTAAAGATATATTAAAATATGTATTGATGTGACTTGCTGGTCATATTGAACCGGTTGAATGAAAGATATCGATTGATATATTTTGTTAAAATATAGTCAATAAAAATAA
Organism: Clytia hemisphaerica; assembly: GCF_902728285.1. Lineage (NCBI taxonomy): Eukaryota > Metazoa > Cnidaria > Hydrozoa > Leptothecata > Clytiidae > Clytia > Clytia hemisphaerica. The sequence goes on along the minus strand of NW_027103748.1, from coordinate 856,817 downwards.
GTTCTATAAAATTAATAAACAATCAAACATTTCCATGAAGAAGAGGAAATAACGCATGCCCATTGTTATGAGGTAAACAAACAAATTTACAGATAAAATCACTTCTTTTCAGCGTCTTTTCCTGAAATTTAGTGTTTCCTTTCATGAACCATATATTCAATTTGTCAGAAGAAATCGGTTTTGAAAACAAGTGTTTAAGGTATTTAACAAATAACGTCATTATTTGCCTTGATGTGTTTTACGAAAACAAGCGATCGCTTCGTTCCAAAGCAGTTATCCTTTCGTCTGACAGCCAATTTTAATCTATTGGCTGTTTTCTTTGGAAATAGGCTTCTTGATTCACATAATCTATTCGATACTTGAATAAGCGGGCTTTTTGAATTTCTGACCATTTTCTTCAGAGTTTGTAGAAAATTTTCGAAAGGAAATGCAGAAATTTCATTCAAGCTGCAATTGTAGTTTTTGACATCATCAGCAATGTGCTGCAAATTGTGAACATTATAAACAGTAAAAGTTGACCCATAAAGCTTTTTACAGTTTGCGACAAAATACTTTAATAGCTTTCCAGCATATCGAAGATAATGATTCCTTTTCTTTGAATCCGAACTCAATAGAATAGAAACTGCAACACTGAGAGATAAAAAGTGGGTGTACATGGTTGGATTTAAAATTCCAGAAAGTACGACAGGTACTGTGTACAATAGAAATTGACGAAACTCTGTTGCCTTCCATCTTTTTAACTCTTTTAAAACTCTTGGTTGGCGAGCTAAATCCGTAGGAATTTTACCACTAAGACTATCAGGTCTTCCAGGAACTCGTTGCACTTGTGAAGCTGAAATTCGGCATCGATATGGTCCAGTTTTTAAGAAAAACAGTATCCTCTTAACAACCCCGAGGCAAATTAAGTGCATATAATCCAATGGAAACTGACTTACGCACTTAATTCCGGCCTCTATCAAGGGTGTTTTGCCTTTTTGGTGTTTGCTATAAGCTATTCTTGCAAACTCATTGTCTGTTCTAGCCACCTCCTCTTTAATTGAGTTGAAAACGACCCGTCCATCCCAAGATCCCTTGATGCAACAGCGTTCACAGGAATAGTAACCCGTATGGTTTATAGTTTGTTTGAGAAATGCTCTTGCAGGTGCATCACATATAATACATTTCACCGTTACCTTAATTGTTGTAAGAAATACGTTAGAAATGACTTTTTTCATTATTCTTTTGGACATTCAAACCCGGGGGGGGGGGTACTACCCTTGCCGACCGAAGGGGGTGCTCCGCTGAGGTTAGAAAAATGGACCCGACGCTGGACTCGTTCTTTCAAAAATTTTGCCGAAATTCGCGAAGATAGTGACCCTGAATGGGACTGAAATTTAAAAGTTTTCTACTTTTTCCTCAAATTTTTCAAAAAGGCATCCTACGAGGGACTGATTTTTCTATTTTGGTGTTTTTACGACCCTACCTGGGGCTTGTGGGAGGTTAAGAAAGGTACCCTGACCAGCGGCGCATCCCCGTAACCATTTTCGTCCGTAGTACCCCCCCAGGCATTCAAAAGCATATAGAAATTGTTTGTAGTTTGTGACCCTGTCAAAAATACCTTAAAATAACTTTTGTAACTTTAAGTAGGTTCTAATAAAAAACGTGCAACGAAAATTATGTCTACAAATCAATTGTTTAAAAAATTATCTTAACCTCGTATATTGTATAGAGAAAAGAATAGTCCAAGCTTATGTACGCAATTAATTTGAAATTAAATTCGGTGAAAATTTATTCCTTTGAGGAAAGGCTTGAAAAACTCTAAAAAGCTCCTTTCAGGAGTAATAATTGGACGCAAAAAAGCTTATTTACCTTTGCATTATGTTCTTTAAAAGCAACGCCACTTTCTGATAGCGTCGCGAGCTCTTCAAGAAAATCACGTAAATATTCATTGATATCATTTGGCTTTGTCTTTCCGTAGTAGAGACAAATTACAAAAACTGGAGATTCAGCAAACTTTCCGAGAATTGGCCAAAACTGCTCCGGACTTGACTTCCAAAGTGGAATTCCATCAATGTTAATCAACAAGGCAATATCATTTGGAATCTTAGTCAATGATGGTGCTATTCTTAAAATGTTGTACTCAATACCATAGTACATGTACTCTCCCCCGCAGAGCATTCTAGTGCATGTGTTCCTAGGAGTCTGCAATAGGGTTCGACTATCCTTAGGAAGGGACAAACCATGATTTCTTAGAGTCACGAGTAGATCATTCAACCATGCCCGTGGGCAGTTATGCTTTATCGCCCATTTCAAGTTTCTTTTTGCCGTCGGTGCGTGCGGTCGTGCTCTGAGAAACTGTTTTTTAACTTTCGATCCCTCTTGACGAAAGTGTTTCTATATCAAAAAGATAACATTACTATTTCCTTTGGCTAGAAATAGTAAACACAAAAACAAGTGGAAAGGTTTTTAGGACTTCTTGGCCCCTTGGGTCAAGAAACCCTAATTGACTCTTTGAGAAGCCCATCTTGGGTGATTGTCTCCTTGGTATTCATGTCCAAGGCCTCCTGTTCTGTTAGTGATCTGAATTCAACTGCTATAAAGAATTCAGTGTGTTGTAATTTATAACAAACTATACTTATTTGAAAGATAAAGCGGTACAATAACTTTTCGTAAAAGATTACACGAAACAACCTTTTTATAAATAACTTCTTGAGTAGGCAAAGATTTGTTCTCAAACTTTGTACACTCTTTTCTTACATAATAACAAAGTTATAGTATAATTTATAGACAGTAACTCTTTGTAGTTACTGATTTAAAATTTTTGACACACGATTTTGAGACCAATAACCTCAAATCGTATAAAATTGCTTTAGGCAAGATATACGTATATATTAGTATCTATTACGTGAGATTCTAGGCTGGATCCGAGGCGTTTTAGCCCGTGTTTTCAAGCTTGCGTCTTTCAGGAAAAAAGAAGTTAAGCAAAAGAGAAATCTATTACGTATGACGTCATGTTTTGTTTTGCCGCCTTTCGCTTTCGCTTTCTAGTTTCCAATTTTTTTTGGATTTGAGAAAACACATACAGTTTGCAGACGTTTGCAGTGCAGTCTGGACCAGTGCTGTAGAGTATCAAATCAGAATCAAAACAATCAAAATGGATGCTGCTGACCAAGAAATGGATGACATGGTGGATGTAGATTTTGCTGTTGGTAATGGAGGTTTTGTCGATGTGGAAAGTGGAAGCGAAAGTGACGGTGTTACTGTTGTTGATGAAATTGAAGTTGAGACTGATGATGTTGACAGTGGTGATGGGGAATCTGATATTGGAAGTGAAAGTGGCAGTGACGGTGTTGTTGATGAAATTGAAGCTGAGACTGATGATGTTGACAGTGGTGATGGTGAATCTGATATTGGAAGTGATGGTGAAGACAGTGGTAGCAGCGATGATGATGAGGAGAGTAGTAGTGGTGATGAATCTGAGATTGGTAGTGATGAAGAAGATGAGGTTGATGGGATTGTGGAAGCTTATTTGGCAGGTGTGCTGAATGATGAAGAATTTGCAAATTTGATGGTGGTAGCTGCTAATGGAGGTGTTCGTCGTGAAAGATATTTGCAGAGGTGGGAACCATTTGATTTTGATGTTTGGTCTGAGGAAGAATGTCGTGTTGATACCAGGTTTAGGAAGGAGGATGTGTTGAAGCTTGTTGATTTATTTGGTTTAGGGGAGGAGATTGTGACGTACAACAGGGTGAGGGTTGATTCTGTGGAGGCACTGTGTTTGTTGTTGAGGCGGTTAGCATTTCCTTGTAGATTTGTTGATTTGATGGCAAAGTTTGGTCGACCGAAAGAGACGCTTTGTGTTATTTTCAATCACATGCTCAACCATATTTATCACAATTTTAGCCATCTTTTGACATCCTTTAACCAGCAATGGCTGTCACCACAACGACTCACGTATTATGCTGAAAGAGTTGCAGCAAAAGGGGCTCCACTCGCCAACTGCTGGGGATTCATTGATGGAACCCTGAGAACGATTGCCTGACCAAAACAAAACCAGCGCGTGATGTACAATGGTCACAAACGAGTACATGGGTTCAAATTTCAATCCATATCTGCCCCAAATGGTTTGATAGCTAACTTTTTTGGACCGCTTGAGGGATCACGTCATGATTCCTATTTGTTAGCCCAGTCAGGAATATTAGATGCACTGGAAAGACATTCGGTTGGTGTGAATGGTGAGGTTTTGTGTGTGTATGGTGACCCTGCATATCCCTTGAGTGAACATATTCAGACTGGCTTTCCTAATGCTCAACCAGAAGATCGAGTTGAATATAACCGAGCCATGTCTAGCATTCGTGTGTCTGTTGAGTGGTGCTTTGGTGAGATTGTTGAAAGGTTTCGCTTCACTGATTTCAAGAAAATGATGAAAACAGGATTGAGTCCAGTGGCAAAACAGTATGCAGTGTCGGCCCTGCTTCAAAATTGCCACAATTGTTTGTATTCTTCAAAGTGTGCTCAATTTTTTGAATGTGATCCACCTGCTTTGGAAGACTACCTCCAGCCAATCTGAAGATCAATTGACGTGTGATGAATGTGGAAAAAACGGTTTTTTTTAAAACCACAAATCTCCTAAAAAACAAATCTTACTTGAATATCTCTCTAATGTTTATGTCTTTTTTGACAAAACCTAGAGTCCCCTTACCCTTTCCCTGTTTCTAACATTAATGATAATTTCCCTCTTTTCCTTTCAATGGGAAATACATTTTAAATTTGAAAGGAATGACCCCACACAAGTCAAATATATTTTTTTCCTTCAAAAATACGCACCGCTTAAGTTATTTAAAAATTTACCCACTCAGAACATTTTTCTCTTGAAAAATTTTTTTTTTCCTTGAAGAATACGTACTTATATCATTTTCAAAATTACCAACTCAGAATATGTTCTACTTCAAAAATACGCTCGTTTAAATTATTTATAAAATTACCCACTCAGAACATTTTTCTCTCGAAAAAAATATTTTTTCCTTGAAGAATACGTACTTATATCATTTTCAAAATTACCAACTCAGAATATGTTCTACTTCAAAAATGTACACCGCTTAAATTATTTTAAATATACCTACTCAGGACATTTTTTCCTTGAAAAATACGTACTTATATTACTTTCAAAACTGCCCACACAGAATATTTTTCCTGTTTTTTTTTAGGAAAAAAAGGTTCCGCACAGAAAAGGAGAACACTGTAGTTTTGTTTGCAATCATTTAGATTATCAATCAAGTTCTTGACTTGTCAACATAACTTATATAGATTTGAATAAATTAGTACAATTCTAAAATGAACGAATAAATAAATAAATTATATGAAAATAAATAAATTATGTAAATAATAAATAAAAGTATAACATTATTGATAATTTTAGATTAAATAATAAATACAATTCAAATAAACAATAATGTAATAATATAATAATTATAATCTGCTTATATTTACAAATTTAATTTTTTTCTTTTTCCAACAGGGGTAACATTATGAAACAAACCATTTGACTAACAAATTGCCTTGAAAAATAAATTAAATATTTTTCAATATACAATATTTAATATAACTAATAGAAGGCTTTAAAATACATAAAATTTTAGAACCACAACAAAATTTAAGTCGCCATTATCATAAAACTATATAACAAATATCATGAAAATTTCATAACAAATATTCTTCAATATAGTCTAATAGACAATTCTTCAGGATAAAACAATCAAGAAATTCGAAAACTAGAAAGAGATTGTGAACAGAATAGTTCACCAAAGAGCATTTTTTATAGATTTTTATAGATACTAATTTTTTTCCACCATCATCTTTAGCCGCCGCAAATTTTTTTTCCACCAAAGAACTTTTTAATCACCACAAAAATTGAAAATTGATAAAAACACAGGAGAATTTTTAGGACATTTAACTCAGGCATTGCTTGAAAAAATAGAATGTGAATTAAAAAACTGTAAATTCCTAAATAAATAATTTAAAAAATATAGTCTAGTAGACAATTCTTTCTAAAAAGCTTCCTTAATAACCATGGATAAAAAGGGATAAAACTGATTTGTTAATAAAATTTTATATGATAATTCATAAATAAATAAGAAATATTGAAAAAATATGTAACAGCCTAATAAATAAGCTTACTCAAAATTACTATAATTCCACCAAAGAGCACTTTTTAGCGGGTAGAGACAAAACGCAGAACGGCGGAATGCCGGAATGCCGGAACCGGAATAGCTGTTCCGGCCGGAATAGCTATTCCGCGGAATATGGTTTTTTTATATTTTTTTTTTATTTTTTATAATAGCTATTCCGCGGAATATGATTTTTTATTATAATAATAATCTTTCTCTTTTATCACCCCTGAGGGTATATCTATATACATAATCATCCATAATCACCCATTACCACCCATAATCAACCAAAATCTGCAATCGGCTACCTCATTGGCTGTTTTTCGTATGGTATATAAAGGAATGCACTCGTGCACTCGCTTGTGAAGTCATTCTAATACACCTTTCCCGGGGGGGGGGGTACTAGGGTTGCGAGCTGACGGGGGGGTGCCGCCCGACTTTCGAACTTTGGACCCTTACCGGGACTAAAAAGGAGAAAACAAAGGAAAATTTTGGGAATTTTGCGACCCTTAGCGGGACAAATTTGACCAATTTTGACCAAATTTCGATCTTTAAGGGGGTAAAAAGTTGAAATTTTCCAATTTTTCGACCCTTAGTGGGACTGAAATTTGATTTTCTGATTTTTCCGACCCTTATCGGGACTTTGGAAGTCCAAAAAAGGTACCCTTAAGGGCGGCACATACCGTACCCTCCATTTGCCTAAGTACCCCCCCCCCCGGGCACCTTTCCCGGGGTGTTGTTTGGGATTTTATGTTTGAGTGTTTCCCTTAGATATAACTAAGATAGAACTAGATTAATTATACCTCACGGAAAATTTGACCGGCTAAAAACGCCGTACGACCCGGCAATCGTCCGTACGGGGACATCCTGCAGCGTACCTTGCGCGGCCCGTAGCCCGACGACCGGTAACAGTGGAGTGATGAAATTTGGCATGCTCCCCCCCTTCGATATGCTTGACGTCTCCAGAAAGTTTCAAGTCGTGAGACCTACCCAGTCCGGCGCTAGGGGAGGGGGTCATTCACGGTCCCGTACGGGTCCTTTACGGTCTCATAGCGCCCTTCCGTCAACTTTTCAGGACTTCAGACCTATTTTTTCGGAATCTGCACCCAAAAAAACATGAAACATCAAAACCTGGATAAAAATTTTAAAGGTGACTTTGGCCCGCTTCGATCCGGGGATCCCTAATGCGTGAAACCAACGCTTTAAACCTCTGGACCAACTTCTAGCCGTGCTTGACAGAAATTTTTTAGCGATGTCATACCTTCGTTAGCTTGACTTGGCCCAGATGGAAAAAAATATATAATCATATTCCGCGGAATACAAAATATAAAAAAAATCATTATTCCGCGGAATAGCTATTCCGGCCGGAACAGCTATTCCGGTTCCGGCATTCCGTCGTTCCGCCGTTCAGCGTTTTGTCTCTACCCCTTTTTAGCAACTACACACAAGAAAATTATTTCCACCGACTATCATCATTTTTGGCCACCGCATTCTTTCCACCAAAGAACTTTTTAGCTACCACAAAAATTGTACTTTAAAAGAAAAACACAAAGAAGAATTTTCAGGACATTTAACTCAGGTATTGCTTGAAAAAATAGAATGTGAATTAAAAAACTGTAAATTCCTAAATAAATAATTTAAAAAATATAGTCTAGTAGAAAATTCTTTCTTATTGTTTTTACTATTTTGTAACAAACACAAGGCTAAAAGCTTTTTTCAAAAATTATCTTCAGGCAATGATTTTTTATTAAAAAAACAGGACAGCAAGGACAAGCATTTTCTTATAAAAGGACGCAGAAAATTTGTTTTGGAAGGGAAAAAGTATTGCTTTAAAAGACATCCTTGGAAATTGAAGAGCGATGAGATTTTTTTTGAGACGAAAAATTGAAAGAATCACAAGGGGAATTATTAATAATGAAAAATAAAATAAAAATATAGAGAGCTATGAAATTTATTTAGAGACACAAGAAGGCCAACTAAACCAAAAAAGTCTCGCTTTAATAGGCAAGAAATCAGATAAAAAAAAGCTGACAAGGGTATTGTTGACTGCATCAAGCAAAAATGGTCTTCTGATAAGACAGATAAGGAAAAGGAGCTTGCTTTGCGAGAGAGGGAAATTGCTTTAAGGGAAACAGAAAGTGGGAATTGGAAAAATTTGATTGCATCAAAGCAAAAAACCTTGCACTGTCAAAAGGTGTATTAAAAGTTAAAAGCATATGCATATTTTATTTTTAAAATTTCCCACACTGATTGCAACTTTAACACAAAAAGCATACAGTGAAAGACTTCTTGAAGAAAAATTATCAAATGCTATAAAAAAACATCATGATTCTTTTTCTTTCAGAAGCCTCTCAATATATGCTTCTTGTTGAGCAATCCTGGCCTTTTGAGTGTCAATGGTTTCTTGCATTGTTGCGATCAAAAGTTTCCAATTCCCACTTTCTGTTTCCCTTAAAGCAATTTCCCTCTCTCGCAAAGCAAGCTCCTTTTCCTTATCTGTCTTATCAGAAGACCATTTTTGCTTGATGCAGTCAACAATACCCTTACTGTCAATCTTCTTTTTATCTGACCTTTGCTTTCGAACCTTTTTTGGTTTCTGCAACCTTTCTTGCGTCTCTGACATAGATTCCAAAGCTCTCTTTCTCATTTCCAAGCCTTGTTGTTGCGATTCTTTCTTCTTTTTCGTCTCTTCGTCTCTTTGCTCTTTAATGTCCAAGGATGTCTTTTCAAGGTCAAGGAGATCTTGGAGGAGATTATCTTTTTCGCTATAGTCAACCTCAATCCCAGATCCCTTGAGCTCTGCGTTATTTTTCTTTTTGAACGTTTCCATTGATTTGCTTAATCTGTCCTTCACTGTCCTAATTTCATAAGTTTCATCGCCAGGAAAAAGCTCGCTCATTTTGGATGACACTGCTAGCCATTTAGCCTTTCGCTCTTGCGTTTGCTTTTGAGTGTCAAAAAGGTGACAAGAAAGTGTTTCTTTAGATAAAGCAATATCTCGTGCATCGTCAAATTTTGTTTTCTTTTTTGGTGGCTTTGTTGGTGTTACTGGTGGTGTAAGATAGGATTTAATGGTGGCAGAGGGCTTGGTTGCTTTGGTGATGGTGGATGTTGGAATTTGAAAAAGTTGATGGAATGGTTTAGGTCTGTATGTAGCAGGTGTGGATGTGGCAGCAGGTTTAGTCGTCATCATAGTGGCAATGGAGGTGGCATACATTTCTTTTGGCACGATTTTTCTTTCGGGGAGGAAATTGAGTGGCTTGGTGGCAATGGTAGTTGAAAAAAACGGTTTGGCGGCAGCAGCAGAAGAAGTAGAAGAGATGGATGATGACGAGGAAGACGGAAAGATGTAAATAGCCTTTTTCATAAGTTGTTGTGGTGATGGTGATGTGGTAATCTTGGTGGCAGGTCTTATTGGGTGTAGTTTTTTGGCTTTGATGGTGACATTGACATTGTTGGATGTAGACATTTTGTTGAGACTAAAAAGCAGAAAAGGAAAAACAAAAGTTAAAATTGTGATGCCCTTTGAAAATGACATAAAGAGTGCATTGAATTTCATCCGCATTACTCTTTCTACTGTTAAAAAATCTGATCTTAGACGTTTGGGTGATGCAATCACTGATTTGCTCCACTCTAAACCCTTAGGCTTCAATTTTTCACAGTGGTATAGCGCAGCTCTAGATATTATCGATTGTCGCTTGTTTAAACCATCTCCAGTCAAAAAGAAACGTAGAGCTTTGTCAAATTTTATCCGCATCCATTTTACTAACAAGGGAATAGAATCTGTAAATCTTTCTTCTATTTTACACCATAAAGATGTTTTAGAGGCTATACCATCGATTGCAAAGTCATTTAAACCTCCTACAGTAGTATATTCTTTGGATGCTCCAATCAGCTCGAAGATTTTCAACTTCAATAAATTTGTTACTTCCGTTGATGTTGACCATTTTCTCCAAGATCCTTCTATCCTTCCTTGTGACTGTGATGACTCACCATTCAAAGATAACCATCACGGACACATTGTTACAGGTGACCTTAGACTCATTGAAAATAATAGACTTAGAAAATTATTTACAAAAGGACCAAAGTATCGAGAAAGTAAATTGATTGATTGGGACTCTACTCAAGAGAAGTTGATCTCATCAGTGAGAGATTATGCTAAGGCTTGGTGTGATAAGCACAAGTTAGATATTAGGATTTTAACACCTTGGATTGCAGTTACATCTGAAAAAATTAAAGCGAAGATATCTTCACTGAGAGATAAAAATTCTTTTGTGAGAAACGTTCCAGTCTTGAAATCTGAGACATGTTTTAAAGCTCTAGAAAATTTACACAAAAGATTTGTCATCGTTCCTATTGATAAAGCATCCAGTAACATCGCTCTAGTCTGCAAAAGGTTTTATGCACAAGTTTTGGTTTCTGAACTAGGTTTGGACAATGAAACAGACTGTTTTACATATGAAAAGATCAACACCAATGCATTAGACTTGATTGAAAAAGATTGCAAGAAACTTAAAGATTCTTTTAAACTCCAAGTTTTGGAAGAAAGTCGGAAATTACCAAACATTTACTGGACACCCAAATTGCATAAAAACCCCTTGAAGTTTCGGTTCATTATTGCAGCACCAAATTGTTCAATCAAACCACTTTCTCAAGCAATTACTAAAATCTTTAGACTCTTTTATCGTCAGGTAGAAACTTACAATGCCAAATGTTTTTATTTTTCAAATGTTAAAACTTTCTGGGTCATTCAAAACAATGAGCAAGTATTGAATTGTATCAAGAGACTTAATCAACGTAACTCTTTAAGATCAATGTCTACCTTTGACTTTTCTACCCTTTATACTAAGATCCCTCATGAAAAACTTTTAGATGTAATGAACCAAATTACAGACTTCTGCTTTCAAGGTGGCTCGCACGAGTTACTTTCTTTGTCTAAGTCTAGGGCTAGCTGGGTTGCCAAAAATAATCGGTCTAGGGTGAAATTTACAAAACCGCTCTTTAAAGAGGCACTTGAATACCTCATGAGCAATTGCTATTTCACATTTGGTAATAAAATCTTTAGACAAACAATAGGTATTCCGATGGGCTCGGACCCAGCTCCCTTTATGGCTAATTTGTTCTTATATCATTTTGAAAGTCAATGGGTGAAAAGCCTCAAGAAAGAAAATTTACAAAAAGCAAGGCGCTTTTCAAACACTTTTCGATTCATCGACGATCTTTTAACCATCAATGATGACAATTTATTTATGGAAAACTATAAAGAAATCTACCCTCCTGAACTTCAGCTCAATCTTGAAAGTTCAGGTGATACTATTACTTTTTTGGATCTCTCATTAACCAATGACAACGGTTACATAGATGCAAAACTCTATGACAAAAGAGATAACTTTCCTTTTTCGATTGTTCGTCTTTTATTTGCGTCGAGCAATATTCCATCTCGGATGTTTTATAACTGTGTGGGAGCTGAAATTTTGAGGATTGGTAGGGTCTGTTCCAGTGTGAACAATTTCATTAGTGCAAGTATGTCTCTCATTGATAGAGCAAAGAAGCAAGGAGCAAAGATTACACGGTTGGAAAAAGTTTTGAGGAAAATGTATGGTCGCCATCAAGTTTTGAGAACCTTTTTCAGTAATGCGAAAAAATTTTCAGATTCATTACTCCACAACTAAACAACAAAAAAATTTTGGACTTGTCACTGTTTCTTTTACTAATTTACTAATTTTCATTTCTTTTTAATCGATAGAGTCGTTTTATATTTCAATGTGTTGTATCTTTCTCTCTGTCCAGTATATTTGTAGTTTATGTCTAAGTTTGTTGAGTTTGTATCATTTCCTAATTCGTTTCCAATGTGTACGGCCACTCGGTTACGGGGTTCCGAACCGGGCTCTCGGTCAACCTTTCAACTTTTTCTCTTTCTTTCTGCTCTACTTCACTGTATGGTCAGAAATTTTAAACTTTTTTGTTTACAATTTGTTTTATTTTAATCCCTCTTCTCTGTTTTTTTATGTATGAAATAGTGTCTGATCAACACTATTTCTTCTTTGGTAAAGATGACGGGTGGCTCGCGGGCGCCAGAGAGTGCTTACTCTTGGTACCACACCTGACTCTAGGCTTTGTCTTCATCTTGCCTTTTTTTTTTTTTTTTTTTTTTTTTTTTTTTTTTCTTTTTCTTTGTATAATTGTTTGTTTGAATGTTTTGTTGTTTTGTATCATATTTGTTGGTATTGTCGGTCGAGCAATTGGGGTGTGATGATGTTTCAGCTTTTGCTGAGATTATGTTGAGGGTAGTGTTTTGATCCATGAGAGATTTTCAAACTTTTCTTAGATGTATGAACAAAATTAAATCATAGTCAACAATACAACTTCTGCTGATAATCAACTGCACAAATACTTACATTTGATCCTAAAGGACGACTACTTTCAAGACTCTGCAAGAAGCAAATGAATAGAAAATTAAAAAAAATCCACAACTGGGTCTATTTTTTTCGCGCTCCACTTTCGATGTTTGACCCTAATTGACTCCGTCCTTATCGCTTGACCTTTGCTTGGCAAAAACAACTCTTAGATCCTAATCGATATCTATTACGTGAGATTGGAGAATTTCGCGCAATAGATCCACTCCACAAGCTATTACGTACAGGTCAAATTCCACAGGACAGAGTTAGCCTTGAGATTTGGGCGCTAGCCCGAGAAAATCTCACGTAATAGATTCCGTACATAATAGATAGCTTCTTGCTTAACCTCGCTATTATAATTACTTGTACACAAAACCATAAAAATACTTTTATTTCCACTATATTTAATTGTTTCCCACATACTTTTCTGCTTTTTTGCAACGTTTTAGTTGTTTTTCATAAAAGAATTAGCCTAAAAGTGTCTCAGACACTTTACAAAAAAATTGTTGAAAGTCGGCCTAGAACCCGGTTTGGCGCCACGGTGTGTGCTATTTCCGTTTTTTGTACATCTTATATGTACATTATATTAATATCATTACTATTTGGGGTTTGTGTACTTTACGATGCACGATCCAACGATTCGCGATTCGCGATGCGCATAAATTATGCATAAATTTTCATTATTTACGGATAAACCAATCAAGCTCATTCTCGGAAATTCACTCGAATTCGAGTTGAGGCGAGTTGAGGAATAAATATTCGAGTTGTTCGAATCGAACTTTCGCACGTGCTGTAGAATGTCAACTGTTGTAGGGTCAGTTTGAAAGAATCAGGCAAATTGAAGAAATGGATCGTATAGAAGAGTTGAATTTCTTATTTTCTCTGCTCGACAGTGAAAAGGTAAGTCTCATTTGCTTCAACTATTTCTCACTCTAATAACATAACAAAAATGGTACCCAAAGCTTTGCTGTTTACAGCTGGGGAATCATGATGGTTGTTAAGCGTTAAGAAGATGTATTAATCTACAACTTGTAAGTAGCTGTAAAAACTCTGTTCTGCTGTTTGCAGTCAGTCAGGCACATCCTGGCAAATGAACGGGGTGAGCATTTGCATGGGGTATTCATCACCCAGTGTAAATGAGATAGGACGTCTCAGGCTAAAAGCGTGAAAATGAATAAAAATGAACTTCAAACTGAAAAAGGGAAAAAAGGAAGAAAACTGGGAACTTTATTTTTTCATTAAAAGTTTCTTCAATCTTCGAAGACAAAATTGACCCATGGAAAAAAAATTTCATCTATGCAGTTCTTTGAAATGAAGCAAAATATTTCCAACCTGGTTCAATTAAACTGGGTATTCGGCGCTATTTACGTCACTTTCGTTTTCGACCCCGTTCATTTGCCAATGGTCGCAAGTGAAAAATACCCCGTTCATTTGCCAGGATGTGCCTGACTGGCAGTACAAGAAGTCCTCCCCATACATAGTATTAATATCCAGGCCCTCCTTTTTCATGAGATCACAATGCCATTTTTATTTGATGTTTACCCCAGCTCTTTTTACTATCAATTTCTATGGTTATGCCAGTCTAGAAATGATGAGAAGTCCACACCGAATTTTTATTTGTTTAAATTGCAGCCAACGCCAAAAAAGTTCCACTCGTGGAACAGCAAGTGGATGTGGGCCTACAGGGCTTACACTTCTGCTCCTTACCTTACGCCAATACGCCAAAAGGAATTTTACAGCCTCACGTCAAATATATTTGGTGGACTGTGCATAATTTCCAGACTGGTGGTTATTCCAGACCCTCCAACTCAATACAATTGATAGGTTTTTCCAATCGATGGATTGGATATCGATTGGTTCCGATAATCGATAGACAATCGATAATAAGGATTTTGAGGGAGGCTTGATTACCTATTGATTGATCGATTGGTCATTGATTGGCTTGTTAATGATCGATTGATTATCGATTGACTCTTTAAATGATCGATTACACTGTAGAACAGATTACCAATCGTTCGCCAATCGATGATAATTATCAATCGATGATCAATCGATCAACAATCGATAGGTTGACCAATCGATAATCAGGATTTTAAAGAAGGCTCGATTACCTATCGACCAGACTCGATCATTCGAACTAATCGAACTGATTTTCTAATCCAACTAATCAAACTTAATCGAACTAATCGAATGATTAAAGTTGGATTAGTCGAACTAATCGAACTTTCAGATTTTCTCCAAAATTGTGAGTGTTCGATTAAGTTCTATTAGTCCGATTAGATTCGACTATGTTCGACTAGTTCGATTCAGATTAAGTTTGATTAGTTCGAATTAATGGAAGGACCTATCAAACTAATCCAACTAGTCGAACTTAATCGAACTAATCGCCAGACGACTTATCGAACTAATCAAACTCAAATTTAACCAAAAATTGTGAGTGTTCGATTAGGTTCGATTGACTCGACTAATCGAACTCTAATCGTTCGATTAGGTTCGATCAAGTTCGATTAGTTCGATTAGAAAATCAGTTCGATTACAAGTTCGAATGATCGAGTCTGGTATCGATTATCAGAAGCAATCGATATCCAATCCATCGATAGGTTATCGATTGGAAAAAGTTATCGATTGTATCAAGTGGGAGAGTCTGGGTAAATGGGGGTGGACGACACTGAATTTCCGAGGTTGAAATGATTTTGTAAATCTGGAATTTCCAAGACATTTTCTTAAAAATGAAGGGAAAACGCGTAATTTTCCAAGGCATTTTCTTAAAAATGAGATAAAATGATGGAATTTCCAATACCTGTTAAAAAAATCCAGTCAATTTCCGAGTATATTTTGAATTTCACATCGAAGTTCTGAGGCTTTATTTTTTACAAAAAACCGTGTCGTCCACAGGGGGTAAACAGAAAATTTCTGGAATAGCTCAATCAGGATTAATTACCTAGGCTCAATTACGTACCTATCAATTGATTGATGGTCATTGATTGACTCTTAAATGATCAATTGGTTATCGGTTACTGCAGTACAGACTAACAATCAATAGCCATTCGATGATGATATCTATGATATTCATTCTTTAGGAGACTTCTTCTTCTTCATTCTTTTGGAGTTTGCCCTTGAACCTGTTAAGTGCGACTTGAATAAAATTAGATCGGCAGGTCTGGGTGATAAAATGGGTGGTTGTGAAATTGATTCTATCGTCTGAATTGTGTGCATTTTCAGCCAATCCAAAGCACTGAAAATCAAAAAGTTTCTCCGTCGGGCCCAACTATAGTGGGCCCTCCTTTACCACAACTAAATTTTTATTTGACGTCAACTAGATCAGACGCTTTTGCAACGCTCTTCGAAAAAATGGCTGAAAACAAATAAAAACATTAAAATTCATGAAAATAACATCAAAATGGATAAAGATCAGCCTTTCGAAGCAGCCTCGCCACCTCAAGCTTGCACGCCGTCAAGATGTACTGAAGACGAAGACCTGGATCGCTTAACATGCAAAAAATGTAAAAGATCAGTTCATTATGAGTGCACACAGTTACCCCTGTATCAACTACAAATATTCGTGACATCCTACAACGATCATTACTTATGTTCAAACTGCGTACGAATAACGAAAAACCTAAGAAATAAAGTGGGAAAAAACACTCAACATATGATGCAAAATGAACTTAAAAAGAAAGACGACGTCATACAAAAACTGAACAATGAGGTCAACACCAACACCAAAATCCGTGATTCCATCAAAAATGACTTAAAAACTTTTCTGGCAGGGAAACTACAAGAGATGGAGGAAAAGACAAGAAGCATGATAAAGGAGGAAATAAAGCACACCGCAGAAATAATGACGGAAACATCAAAGAAAACATACGCCGAGATTACCAAGAAACAAAAAGAAGACTTAAAATCTGCCGAAGAACAAAAACGGAAGGAAGAAAGTGAAAAGAGAGACATAGAATCTAGAAAACTAAATATGATCGTTCACGGGTTTCTCGAATATTCAGGCCCAGATAAGGAAGATGAAGAAAATGGGAAAAAATATGACAAATTTCGGTTCCGAGAACTCCTAGATGACATCAATGTTCCAGAGGTCAATGTTACTCACCACAGATTAGGAGACAGAAAAACTAAGAATGGCCGTCCTCTGAAAGTCACCCTGCAAAGTCAACATGACAAAGATCTTATCATGAAGAATTTACACATGCTAAAAGAAACTTGTTTCTTTCAGGTAAGTATAACGGAAGATTTCACAATCAACGAACGGAAAAAGATCAAGGAGATGCACGAACAAGCAAAGAAACTCAACAAGAACAATAACAATAAAGGATTCAACTGGCGCGTAAGAGGAAGCCCAAGAACAAAACTACGCCTCGTTAAAAAATTACAAAACCAAACAAAAATATCTTCAAATTACAAACCAAAATGCTCTACAGAAGAAATCGTCAGCGATTGGGCATTGACAGATGACGATGAATGATTCATTTTGTAAAATAGGCAGTCGAACTCTATTAGCTTTCAAGCTAGTACAGATTTGTACACATTTTTCGACTTTAAAGAATATATACATTAACATTAACAACTATAAGGAAAGTATCTGCTTGAAGAATGCCTTTGAGATTATGTTGAAATCAAGGGCAAGGGATTGAGAAGACTGATTTGTTAGCTAGAAAGATTTCAAGGTCTTCGTGATTTTGTTAAAGAAAACGTTTTAGGGGTAATTTGTGCATTTTAAGGGGGTTGAAAATTCAGCACTGGCCAATCAAAAATTCAAGCTTTCTCCTAATGTCGACAGATTTCCTTGAAATCCTTAAAAACTAGCAAAGATCAACCACAAAACTCTAGAAACCCTTGAAAATCTGGGGTGGAAATCCCTTGAAACCCTTGAAAATTAGTCAAAAATGACCCTTGAAACCCTTGAATTTGTTGAAAAAAAAGTGCTGGCCACCATGTAATCGAATAATTCAATTACCGAAGTCATCAAATTTAAAATTGAAGCTAATCAAAGCAATTATTTTTCAATTAATCAAACTCATCGAGGACTAATCGAAGCTAATTGAGATCTGAAAAAGTTCGATAGATTTATAAACTTTAATTACCATTGATCTTCTTTGATTACCTTTGATTAATTTGATCGAAGTTATCAAAACTATTCAAACCTCAATCGAAACTAATCGAAGACTAATCGGATTCATTTAAACTATCGAACTAATTTGAGTTTATAACATTTATTTTTAAAAAAGGGGGACCCACCCCCTATTTTGGTATCAATACCAACCGAGGATAACTCTTTTTTCTAAAAAATAGGGGGACCCACCCCCACCAATACCAACTTGACTTTTCAAAATTTTAAAGGAAAAAAAGACACCACCACCCGGCTATGGGTCTGGTATCTGGATGTTGACCCCCCCTGATTTATCTTGATATAACAATTTTAAGAAAATTATATTCTATTGGAAAAACTTTGACCTTTTTTGTCAAATTTTATTTTTGGGTGGCAAGCCCCCTCTGCACCCTATGTGGGAAAATTTGCAGCATTATTGTGTGCTACTTCAATAGAAATGTTAGCGTACCAATTTGAACAAACTCATAAGGGGGAAGGAAAATTTTCTGGGGGGAACCAACCTGGAGGAAACTACAGATAAGATTTGAAAGCCAGTTATTTACCATCTAGAGTTGCGAAGGCAGTGTATACAATTTCACTACAATTTCACTGGAAATTGATTTCATTAGCATAAAAAGCTTTCATTTTTCCCTTGTACAGGAAAGGGTATGCGATGTTTGTTAGGTTTTTTAGGCTCTTATATTATGCAAATAAATGCATAGGAATAGAAATGGATCAAAAATGGTCCAGTAAGGCTAAAAAATATAGCCTAGAAGTCTGTCAACCCCTCTCAAATCAAAATATTCGATTAAATCGACTTGTTCGTCCGAACTTTAAATCGTGGAAAATGTTAAAATAACCGGAATTCTCAATATATTTTGTGAGAGATTGTAGTTTTACACTTTCTTCCCCCACGTCATACTCTTAGGTGCCAAATAAATGGGGGGTTGGAATAAACGAGAGTTTGGAAAATTTTTAACAAGCGCGGGTCGTTCATTTGGCACCTAAGAGTCAGTGCTGAAGAATATTCATATTTAGCAAAAGTCTGAGCTATTGGATGGATTTGGTTTTTTTGGCATGAAAGAGAGTCAATTTTCGCAGTGCAGTAGCAGAAAGCTGGGAGTTAAGGGGAGGTGTGATAATCAGACTTTATTAAACAGGGTTTTCAGCCTTATGACCCCAGGAATTAAATGTTGATGTAGTAAAGATAGAATAAATCTTTTTTTGGAATTGGAAAGGCAATTAACCCAAGTCCATTTTTGTTTTACTTTCAGTATCACCGTATGCCTTATGGCCCATTGGTTCATTACATTACACCAGAGCTTGATGACAAATTGGACCTTAGGCATTTGCGTGAAGCTTTTGCCGTTGACAATCATCAGGATAGTATCACACTACAGGCTCAAGCAAGAGACTACCATATTGATCAACCACTTATTGTAGTAAATGAGTTTGATGACATAATTTATGAACAGTGCAAAGAAATTTTGGATGGTATTACTGGTGATATCCCAGCATGTCTAGTTAATGTTTTCCTGGATGAAGGAAAGAAATCTGTAAGTATTTTTTAATTCTTAGATAAAAGTAAACAGGGTTTTGAAACCACAATTTTTGGGCAACATAATTACCACTTTTGCAGAACAAGTTGATTTTAGAGATATTTAGTCGCTAATTTCATAAGTCATTGTCATTTTCAATGAAAATCAGTATTTAGCTTCTTCTATGTGCAAAGTCATTTAGTCGTTAGTTGTTTAGTTCTCTTTTATGTCTTTTCCAATTACTTGTAAAATAAATAAATTATTCTTCTTTTTCCTGGTAGTTGTTCAATAAAGCAAAGTATCCATGCAGAAGTCAAACGGAGGAGTCAAGTAATGCCCCTGATGGTTTTGAAGCTACGCAAAATGACGACATTGTAAGTTGGAGGTGTATATTATATAGAAGTAGAAAATATTGGTTTTGCTGTCCTCTAAGCAAAACTACTTGAAACTTGCTGACCCAATTAAAAATCAATTTTTGTTCCAAGAGGCAATATCATACTGAAAAATTCCTGGATCAATAAAGCTTTTTTCACATGTACGTAAAATTTTACTTAAAGTCTTAGGAAACCCCTTTCGTAGAGGAGCTTACGAAGAGTTTTGCTCCTCCGGACCATGCTGATGGCCGCTGTTCACATGTACGTTTGGTTACTTTGTGAAGGCATGTTTTCATTCGTAAAGCCCTCTAAAAATGACGTCATCGAAACATTCGATTCAGTTTTCGAATCTTTTCACGTTCGAAATGTATCATTCAGTTAGGAACATTTTGCGAGTTCCTGTACGTGGCAGCAATCAAAAAAATCAAAGCGACACTCATAAAAAAATTATGTTCGTGTCATTTTTATTATTTTTTTGCGTAGACAATACAGCAAACATATTAAATATTAGCAAACTTTGCCTTTAATGGGCTGTAAAATTATTTTGCAACGGTAGATTTTTTTCCAACTATCAACAATTGTGGAACAATCCTATTTAAACAAAATTGACCAGCGGATTTTTTTATCTTTTCTTCTTCTTCATCTTCAATAAAGCACTCGTACTCGACTGAAATTAAGCACATAAGTTATTCTTATAAGTATTGATGTTCACGGAAAGCCTGTTTGCTGCGCGCTGCGATGGAGTACATGACGTAACTCGCGCGGCAAATAACTCGCCTTCTGTTGGATGGCAGTATGGGCGTTTTTGGCGTCACCACCCTCGAAACAGCGGGCGCCTTTATTTTCCCGCGATTCTGTCCGCCATTTTAAATGCAGTAAACACAATAGATTCAAAAGGGCATGCTGAACGTGGAAAATCGTTGGTTTTGATCTCCTGTTTGGAAAGTTGCAATGTTTTCGATCGGAAAGGATAAGAAACTTATGTTTACAAGTGTCATTTAATTTTTGCTGGATGAGAGCTTGGCAGGACTCTGGATGGTGATCTTAACTGTCATTTGAACGTTTTTTACTTCTTTTTTTCTTCTTTTTTACATAAGCCGCTTACGAAAAATTGCTTGTGATCGAAAATTTTTTAACCTAAGCAAATTTTTCATTAGCCCTTGCATAGATTTTTGAGCCTTACGTGAATGCTTAAGTGGAGTTTTTTCTCGTTACATGTACGAAGAATTTTCGTAACGTAAGAGAATGAATGAACACCAATTTTTTGTAAGGTCTTAAGTAAAATTTTACGTGCATGTGAAAACACCTTAAAAAAGAAATTTTCCAACCCAGTCAAGCAGTTGATTCATAACACTGCGACAGGTATCTGTCATATTGGAAAATTATTTTAGTAATTATATTAGTGCTCAAAAAGGGGTAAGCCACCCCATAAAACAGGTAATTTGTGGGGATTCTTCTAGATAAAGATTTCACTGTCCAGATATTGTTTTTGTATTTAGCAAAAATTTCAAATTTGTTACGAATTTTTCAAAAAAGGTTTTTTGGTTCCTACACCACTTTTGTCATAGTTCACATAGTAACAGCATGACCCCCCGACCATGCCACTGACCGATCCAACTCAGCCACTGACCAACTAAACCCAAATTTAAAAAGTTATACCTCAAAATTTAAGTTGGACTGGACTGTCCTCTTTCCGATAAAAGTATTTGTTTTGTTTTTGTGAATGTTATATTACTCAAATTTTCTTTTTTTTACAGGAGTCTTCCGAACCCTGTGATTTCTTTATGGACTCTTCAGTGTCGAATAACGGGATCTCACTGTCAAACACAGAAGGTGCCAACTTATTGCCAGATCCTGAAATTAATGAGGACATTGTTGTTGATAAGGTATATCAAAATACATTATTTTTTGTTTTTGTATAAAGCACAAGTTTCAACTTTTAAAATAATAAGAAAAAGATTTCTCTCTGGTACTTAGTAATTTGGGGGTCTAGAATAAGCATTTTCATTAGACTTTTCCTGATATTTCGCTGTTATACACAAAAACATTCTTTATAACAATGCCCACCATGAACCATGGTTCAATTGTCAATAAAACTGACTTTCTAAGCCAGAACTCTCTAAAAATCGCCGGAAAAGCCGATTTCGCTGGAAAAACAGTATTTCTTGAAATTCTCGAGCTGTACTTTACATTTTTTTTCATGAACGCTGATGCAAAATTCCAAAATACCAAAATTGTGACGAAGCCTGATTTTCAAAAAAACATTTTTTTACGGCCGAAAATGCCGGAAATCACCGTTTCTGCAGATTTTCATTGGATATTTTTCTTTATTATTACGTTGTTTTTTCACTCAAAAATGTTTTAAATAACAATATCAACCACCTTTCATGTTCAATTGTTAATAAAACTGATTTTTGCAGCCGAAACTTTCTAAAAATCACGGGAAATGACCCTTTTAAAGAGATTTTCATTTGACTGTTTCCCCCGCTGTTTCCTTATATATTCTGTTTTTTTTTCGGTCCCTGTATGTTTCTTATTTTACTTTTAATTTCCATTCTATATACATCATAAGCAATGTGCTTGTTGAATATTGAATAAATTTTTCTCTTTTTTTTGCGATTTCTATATGGGCCTTCCAGTGTTGAATAATGGGATTTCGCTGTCAAACGAGGAGATCACCAGCTTGTTGTTGAACCCTGAAATTAATGGAGAATTGATCTGTGATAAGGTATAGAAATACGTGATTTATGTTTTAGGGGGTTTTATGATTTTATCATGATTTGAAATTATCATTAGGGAAGGGTTATCAATCAGGATTTTTGAACTTTTAGGGGGTCAAGCCATTAAGGGGGTTACGATTTCATACAGAGAGGGTTTTGATGTAACTTTTTAGTAACCCCTAGAATAGTTTTGCCTATCTTGGTAGTTTTTTATGAATTTATTTACAACCATAATACTGTCATTGCACTTGCTCTTCCCTGAACAATCTACTCCCAGGTGCCCAATGGGTAGGGGGTTGAAACATTTTATCAAATTTCAATAAACGGAGGGGACCTAGTTGCCAGGCAGGGACTTGAAAATTGGGGATCTGGAAAACTCCGAGTTACGATGAATTGACATTTTATGACGTCATTTTCGTACAATTTTGACGTCATTGTGAAAATTTTAACTAGGTTGTTTTTCGAGCCTTTACGTTTTCGAGTTATTTGACATTTTTAACTCAGTTTCCACGATGACGTCCGGGGGTTGGAAAAAGTCGAAAAATTAACAAACGGGGTCCGTTTATTAGACACCTGAGAGTGTCTAAACTGGATAAAATTTTCACCGTGGTCGCATGAGTTTTCTTCAGGGGTTACTAAAACCTTTGCAAATTTTGTAGCTAAGGGGGATTATAATTTTTTTATAGGGGTTTCGAACCCTTCAGCTATATCAAGAAAATTTTAAGCAAGTCAGCCCAATCCAATTCAGTATTGGGCATCTATTCGCTAGCTTCTCATTTTTTTGCAGAAAGACAGATGACTAGGTTTTCTAAAAGATTATTCTCTATGTATTAAATATTGTCTAATTGTTGTATTTATAGGTTCCAACAAAATGTCAACGAAACATGAGCTTTATCGTCAATTTGCAGTCCGATATCAGCGCAGACGACAATGGCTCGTACATGAATGGTTACAGTCGACCAACATCTGTTACATTTAATGGCGACTCTTACATTATCTCC
This sequence comes from Clytia hemisphaerica, assembly GCF_902728285.1. NCBI lineage: Eukaryota > Metazoa > Cnidaria > Hydrozoa > Leptothecata > Clytiidae > Clytia > Clytia hemisphaerica. Next base: position 833,542 of record NW_027103748.1, on the reverse strand, counting down.
AAATATAACGGCACTTCGAACTCCTGCAAAACCTTTCATCGGAAAATCATAAGATTGCGAAAGGATGGTGGCGAAAATTACTTTCAATACTGCCTTTTGCAATACAATTTTGACGGGGAAGAAAGGAGCTTTACCGTGGCGTCTCACGGAAACGCCAAGAAAACAGGCTCTTACAAACAGACACAAAGCAGTGTAAGAAATATGGTGAAGACGACCGGAAAGTCGAACAAGCCTTCAGAGACGATGAGGAAGGTAAATAAAGAACTGGGCGGCACACTAAAAGCCACATCATCTGGCTCCTTACCAAGGAACAATTGTCAGGTCCGCAATCTAAACAGAGCAAACAAAGGAAAAACATCTAAAAAGGACACTCTTGCTATGATGATCGAAGAGTGCAAGAAAACAATGAAATCTAGTAGATACTTTATCCGCCGTGTCGAAGGGGCCCCTGAACGAATGTGTATTATCGGATCTGAAGCAGCATTTCAGGATTTAGACAGATATTGTTGTAAAATGCCTCAAGGGTTAAATTCAGTGTTAACAGTCGATCCGACATTCAATTTTGGTGATTTTTTTTTCTCTCCGATAACATACCAAAATCTAGCAGTGTTGAGGAAGTCTACAAACAAACCGAAGATTGATATGGGTCCAGCACTTATACACTACCGGAAGATGTTTTCTTCATATCATTACTTCTCATCGAGCCTCGTCGGAATTCACCCTGAATTAAGCGACTCGAGTGTGTCAATGAGGTGAATTTTCTGGTCTGTAAAATTTATCAAATTTTGCGATTTTCATAATGAAGGGTATTGAGCTCAAATTTAAACGTATAAACAAGTTCAGAATATTGTGTAATTGATTTATTGTGAAAATATAACCTTTTAACTGAAGTTTAGGGCAAACTCTTTTGTTAAAACTGTCAAAAACCTCGAGTAAACGACCACTGAAGTAAGGTCCAAAAATTGCTGTTTATCAAAAAAAGCAACGACTCGGCCGAGAGTTAAGGGTCAAAAAGAACTGTTTAGGGTGGCCTGCACATAGGGGCACCTGATCTAGGGTCGGGGCTAATTTTATGGCTTAAATATTTTCTTCAGGAAGTTATTTTGTCCAAGGAAATTTCCAAGTCCAGACTTTGATCTCCTGTTATTCGAGATAGGGACCATGAAAAAATAGCCCCGACCCACGGTTCGGTCCGCAATTTATCTGGCTTTCAAGAAAATCTAAAATGGCTTTTTGATAGCCAATACAATCGCTGCATTTGCAGGTTTAGTGGGCCCCATTACTCTGCTAGAGAAAATTCATTGGATTCGAGAAAACATCAAAATTACAGACCAGACAAAAAATTACGTAATGCCCTCTACAAGCCACTGTGATTGGCTGATCGGAAAAAGACGTGAGATCTGATTGGCGTAGAAAAAAGTGAATTCTTTTTAAGAAGGAGGCGGGGAAGAAAAAACAGGCGAAATGTCCCAAAGTGAACTTCAAAAATCAAGAAACTTGCAAAAATTGAAAGGAAAGAAATGAATTTTATTCTTCTTGTGAAATATTTTATAGCTCATTCATAGGACAGGGATGTATCTAAACTAGAAGGACTAGATATCAGATTTAGAACAACGAGACAAGGTGACTTTTTGATACACAATGCACAATATATTTTAAACTTTCTGTTGCTCAGACATAAAAAATCCAGAAAAAAATGACTCCAAAACCATCTGAAATCCATTTTTTCTACATCCTGAAGAAAAAGAAAGAATACAAATAAATCTAATATAAATCAAGATTTGTGTCATCAATCCTTAACCTTAGAGATAAAGAAGATACTTTCAGTGAGACAGGGATGGTTAGCATAAAATACCCATCTTTTACTGCCATTCTCTTTAAAGACCATAATAGCATAACATAGCATTTTAATCTACATTCTGCCAGAACAGGGATATTAAAAAATGAAAGAGCTTTAGCTCATATGTAGGGAAATTAAATATCTAAAGTGAGGAGAGTGAAGGGGGTTTAGCATTTGCCAGCAAATAATAATGAGCTGAGTCAGGCTGGATTCTCCATGAATTTCGACCAATTTTGAGGTGGTAGAAGTTTCACAACTCCTTCTTCAGATGACAGTGAGAGAATTCTCTTGCTCTTGTCATCTGCGACTTGAATAATATCAAGAATCCACAATTAATAAAAGTTAACTAACCTTTGTTTTATTGCAGTTGAGCTCCAGCACGCATTTCAAATTCAAAAACATCTCAAAACTGAAGAAAGCTCGGTTTTTTCTTCTTCCCATCTTCTTCGTTCTTAAATTGCACTAACATCATCATCATCATTGACAACACCAAAAAAAATCTAAAGCTTTTTGGAGAATAAAATAAAGAATTGTAAACAACAAACAAAGAAGTGAATAAAAGTGAAAACTGAAGCTATAACTCTGGGCAAAAATAATGCCCTTCCAATAAACTTGTGCATCCTTTCCAAAATACAGTTGAAATTACTAAGAAGTGTTTCCTGATTATAAATCATAATTCTTTGAAAGAAAATACATTTTGACTCTGTTTAATGAAAAGAATACCGGTATGCAACATTTAGAAAAAGAAAATATCAGAGTCCTTCCCCTCTCAGAAAAAAATATTTCAATGATTTCGAAAGATCGAGTGACAAATAACATTTTCCAGACTGTCCAGATTGAACGTACTTACTAAAATAAATTGTTTCTAAACATTCGAAAACATTTGCGCGCTCGTGTGAACACTCAAAAACATTCGATTTTCAAAGCGCTGTTTACATTTGAAAATTCGAATGTATTTTCGGCGTAAAGCTCTGTTTAGACTTAAACACGGAAAAAACTACAGACTCGCAAAATTCACCTCATTGATTTCCTCGAGGAGTTGAAATGTTTTGGAACGGACGGAGAAGCAACACTTCAATCAGCATTCTCGAAAACGTTCCCGTTCTCTGACCAGCTAAGGTGTTTTATCCACTCCAAGAGAAACGTTGAAGAAAAGCTTAAAGAACTTGCACTTCCGATGACATCCAAACAGACCATCATCCACGACATTTTTGGCAAAGTAGAAGGAACCCACAAGTAAGTAAGTTTGATTTTATTTCGGATTTAGAGAAAATCGCCATCTGTATAAAATTTGCGGTTGAGCTGCTCTGACTTGAAATTTCACGAGGACTTATTATCGCGGATGGAACAATATAGGAGATAACATGTTCACGGTTTTGTGCCTTTTGACTGCCAAATTATGCATGTGGCACCCCCAGCCCCCAGCGGCGGTTTTTAGAGGGTGCCAAAGAGGAAAGCGTGCCAAAAGGCGCCTAAAAACACTAATTTTGGCGCTCATTTCCCTTTTTTACCTCGCAGATTTTAGCTTAAGAGGAAGAATTGTCTAACATTTTCGCGCTCGCTTCGCTCGCGTCCTTTTGACACTAAATCTTTGAAGTAACGAGGCGCCAAATTACCAATTTTCTCATTTTGCCTCCCTGTTAGTGGAGCCACCAGCGCTTCTTTTAAGCCAGCAAACATTTTGAAAGTAATAGTACTTAGTTTTGGTATTCTGTAGTATGGGTATGCGGGAAGACTTGTAAGTCTTCCTCAAGGAATGCTTCTATTTTGAAGCCTGGCGCCCTTGCCCCGCAGAGCCAACACACTAGGGTTTTATAAGACAGTCAGTTAGATCGTACTGTTTAATAAAACTAGTGAAAACGTAATGTTAACCTGTACATAATAACTTTGTTTTACCTGTATATATGAATGAACTGAGAACTGTATATATAAATGATGTATCATATTTTAACTAAACTATTTCAACACTTTTCCCATAGGTGTAGTTGGAACATCTCATAGCCCAGTTAAGGCAGTCCAAATAAGAGAAGGAAAACTCTGATATAACACCAGCTGGAGAAAACCAGTTTTTAAATCTCACTCTGTTGCAGGTAGAGTGATAGGGGCCACTAGGCAGTTAGCATCTAATAGTTAATCTGGTTTTTGTCCCTCTTCTGCTTAGTTCTTGAATTAAGGAGATATCTCTCGAGTTAGTTGAGTACTGCCCCACCCATGGGAAAATGGGTATGTAGCCGTTGCGCAGCACATACTATTTTAGCAATTGAAAAGATAATGGATTCTACACCAAACAGCACCAGGGTCCGGGATCAATCGGTAGTCCTTCAGGACACGCCCTTGATCCCCGGGCAAGCCCCTGATTTTATCGATCATTTTTCTCTCTTTGATACCATAACGGGATCCAATGATGGAGAGATCTTCACCCCCAGTTCCTTGGGGAGGATTTCTTCTGACAAGAAAGAACCTGATCACCCAAAACAAAACAAATTACTGAGATGTACCAATCTCTTGAAAAATTAGTACTTTCAATGTTCGAACCTTGAATGGACCTACACAAATAAACGAGCTCGTGCGTTCAATGTCTGAAAATTCCATAGATATGATTGCAATCCAAGAACATCGCATTTTTCACCCTGCTGATAACCTTATGTATTCTTCAAACTCTACTTTTCAACTTATTACATCTTCAGCAACCAAAAACTCTGTTAATGCTACGGTGGGAGGAGTAGGTCTTCTTCTTTCTTCCAAAGCTAAAAATAACTTGATTAAGGTAGAATCTATCACGCCTAGAATTTTGATTGCTGAGTTCTCAAGCAATCCAGTTTTATCAGTTATTTGTGTCTATAGTCCACACAATAGCGCCCCCAAAGAGGAAGTTGAGGAATTCTATTTGGAACTTAAAAATGTACTCGACGATATACCAAGACATAATTTCATAAGCATTGCGGGTGACTTTAATGCGAAGCTTGCATGTCCCGATGTCTCTTTCTCCTTTAATAAGCACACTAATCGCAATGGCGAATACCTCTTAGATCTGATTGATGAATACGGCCTTTTCTCCTCAAATAACTATTTCATGAAATGTGCCAATCACCTTTGGACATTCCAATATCCAAATGGCGATAAAGCTCAAATTGACTATATTCTCTTTCGTAAAAAATGGAGGAATAGTATTAAAGACTCCAGGGCATATTCCTCATTCTCCACTGTTAGCTCTGATCATCGTATTGTTTCCTCAAATATCAAATTGAGCCTTCGTGCATCAAAACACTCGAAGCCACACCCTCTGAAGAAAATCGATTGGAAGGAATCTTCTCTCAATCCTGAAATCCGTAACAGATTTACTGTCGAAGTATATAACCGCTTTTCTCATCTTTTCATTGAGGATCTAAATAAAGACAACATTGAAGATGCGTATTCCAGTTTGATTGAAACCACTGAAAAAAATAGCTCTCGAGCAGCTTCCTAGGAAAAGAAAAGAAAACATCTCAAACTCGAAAGACATCCCGTCTGTCATTGCAGCAAGAGAAAATCTCAAACTTGCAGCATCTCTCTACAACAATGTCCCTACGCGCAGGCGAAAGGCAAATTTAGATTCTTGTAAAGCTAAACTTGACGAGGCCTACCTAGAAGCCGAAATATCCTTTATAAACGGCAAGATAAACTCCATGTCTGAATGTTTCTCGCATAACTCTCATCGAAATGCATGGAGCCTAGTCAGAGAGCTTAGTGGAAAAAATTCGAAACCCCCCATTCAATTAAAAGGCGGATCCACTGCGAAACGTCTAGATAATTGGCTCAATCATTTTAAAAATCTTCTTGGCAAAAAGCCAATTCTCTCTGAAAATAATTCTCTACCCAGGGAACAAATATCTCCGCCTTTGGACATTCCTCTTTCTCCTTTCACTTTAAAAGAATTAACAAAGGTCCTTTCCCAAACTAAATCTTGTAAAGCTTTCGGTCCAGATAACATTCCACCTATTATCTGGAAAGACGAAAACTTCCACAGTTTCCTTCTTAATCTCTGTAATATCGCGTTCGAAGAAAATGTTTGCACAAATCATTGGCTAAAATCTCATATCATTCCTGTTCCGAAAAAGGGAGACCTCACCCTTGCTACTAATTATCGTGGTATATCTCTTCTTCCAATAGCGGCCAAGATTTACAACAAACTTTTACTCAATAGGATTAGGTCTAAAGTCGAACCCATTCTTCGTAAAAACCAAAATGGTTTTCGTAGTGGGCGCTCCACACTAACACAAATCCTATCCCTTCGTCGCATACTTGAAGAAGCCAGGAATTTCAATCTCGACGCTATACTTGTATTTGTTGACTTTAAAAAAGCTTTCGATTCAGTTGATCGAGATAAAATGTTTGATATCCTCTCACTATATGGCATTCCCTTAAAAATCATTAATGCCATCAAGCTTCTTTATACAGACACCAAATCTTCTATCCAGACTACAGACGGCGAGACTGATACTTTTCCCATCTTAGCAGGTATCTTGCAAGGTGATACCCTCGCCCCGTTTCTTTTTATTTTAGTTGTAGATTACATCATGCGTGTTTCTGTTGATAAAATCTCACAATGTGGTTTTCTACTTGAACATAAACTTGGGCCTCGTAGTCCAGCGACTTATCTCACTGATACAGACTTTGCTGATGATATAGCTCTAACCAGTTCTAAGCTTTCAGACGCTCAAAAAATTACTAAATGCACTAGAATCGGCTGCAAATTCCATAGGCTTACATCTTAACGAATCAAAAACCCGAGTTTTTTCAGTCTCAATCCCATTGATCCTTCCGAAAGTATCAGAACTGTTGCAGGAATCAAATTAAAGAAAGTTGACGATTACAAATACTTAGGCTCCTATATTTCGTCATCTGAAAAAGATTTTAAGATTCGCAAAGCACTTGCCTGGAGTGTGTGTAACAAACTACACAAAATTTGGACATCTTCTCTTCTTGACTCTAACCTTAAGATTAAAGTTTTTAAATCCACCATAGAACCTATCCTTCTTTATGGTTCGGAAACGTGGTCCTTCACACGTAAATTAGAAAAACAACTCGATGGAACATACACACACCTTCTAAGAAGAGTTAAAAATCTTTCCTGGCGCGATCATCCCACTAAAAACACCATCTATGGTTCGATTAAGCCTATCTCAAACATCTTAAAGGCTAGACGTGTTCAGTTTGCTGGTCATTGCCTTCGTGCATCCACAGAAGTCATCTCCTCTCTCTTACTCTGGAAACCCAAGCGGCTGGTTCAAAGATCGAGAAAGTTAACTTTTACTGACGCAGTTAGCAGGGACACTGGACTTCATTATAGTGACCTGGAGACTGCCATGCGCGACCGCGATTCTTGGCGCCAGAGGGTGGAATCCATCATCTCGACCGCGGTCGAAAGATGATGATGATGATGATGATTCTGTAGTATTTTTTTAATTCCTAATCGACGTTTTTTTTCCTTTTTACTTCCCAGGATTGAGGGTTTGGCACATGCACCAGACGCCAACATGTTTGACATCTATGTTGAATCCATCAAGAATAAATGGGACGATATTGAGTTGCCTCATGTTCCAAAAAATCAATCACACAAGTTTCACGAGTGGTTCACCAAAAATGTTGTGCCTTATATGAGGTCGCACATGTTGACTAACATCCGACAACGCAATGGCATCTCTGAAGATTTCTCCACAAACCAGAGTGAATCCCTTAACGCTAAAATTCGCCGAAAAACTAAGTATCAAGCACACGGGCTTCCAGAATTTCTCAACCTCACGCAGGAAGTATATGACACCCAATTGGAAGAAAACAGGTCAGCGTTTCACGGAGAAGGAGATTTCAAAATATCCGAACTGTTTCCTAAATTCCAGATAGGAGACTCCTATTACAATCTTCCTGATAATGAGAGAATCACAGTTGAAAAAGCTTTCTACGAATCTACCGTTTCTGATCAAGATGAAACGCCCGACGAAGGTATTCCTGGAATCGATTGCACCTATTCGAAAAACATAATCGCAAAAGCAGAACGAATCATTGCAGCTGGTGGTGTCGTACCGTTTGCGGAAAGCGGAACATATCACGTAATAAACACCGATAGTTCGCGCCCCCATTATGTCAAACAAAAAAAGATGGATCATTCACATGTGACGACCGGGACCTACGCGCCGGTTGTGTGGGATTCAACGGAAGCGGTGTTTGTTCCCATACATACGCAGTCGCAAAGGTATCAGGCCAATTAGATCGGTTTATGGCTTTTCTTAGAGCTAGTAACACATCTGCAAATTTGACCAACATAAGTAAATTTAATATCAGCTCTGGTGCGGGTAAAAAGTCAGGGACAACCCGAAAAAGGTATAACCGAAAAGTCGAATCATCTACACCAGTTGGGGAAGTTGTAAAGCAAACTACATCCGATCATAAGCCGTATCGTTTGGTGTACTTAAAGGACCATCCTAAAGTCCGTAGTTGCGGTGGCTGCCCAGTTCCGATCGCTCGACCGAGTTCCAAAGAAGTTTTCCCCCCTCCTGATGACATTGCTATTACTCACATGGAGATAGCAACTTGGCGAGATAAGAACACCGGGCTCCTGAGAAAATCAAACAAGGCGAGCGCAAGATATTACCACCTGAGCCCTGTTTGCATAAGAAAGGGAAATAGCGGAGCAAACAAGGACTTCTCATTCGAACAGTTGGATTCCACCACCATCCAACTTTTAACAGAGCATAAGAACCTTATTAAAAAAAACTTTGGAGTGGATGTTTAGGTCTTGCTCAGTTCGTTGTTCATTCATTCATTCATGTTCGTATTGACTTTGTTTCATGTTATTTTCTTCATGTATAGTTGACGCACTCTAATTCGATCTTCAAGGGGAATTGGATTCTCATCGAATGAGGGGAAGCTCCCGAATTAATAGAGCGTCGTACATGAGAGTTTCTTGTTGACTGCGACTTTCAATTTTATCGAATAAGGGAGCGCACCGAATAGTAGAACGTCGAATTAGAGAGCGTCAACTGTATAAGTTCGTTCATCCTCCTTTGGATAATCGCTAACAATATTTGTCAAATTACAGCGTTTGTTTAATAAATCACATTTTAATATTTGATTTACTATGGTTTGGATAAACGACAATCATTTGTTTACACGCTTTGAAAATCGACTGCACCGTAATTCCACAAATTTGATTGAAATCGTGGATTTTGCATTCTGAGATGGGTCATTTTTCATTCTATATTTTACCGTCAAGGTGTTAACGAGACTAATTTGTAAAACTACTTATCTTTTAAGTCGGATATTAGAGTTATGACTTAGAATTTCTTCATTTCCCAGTCATTTTCTAATCAGCGCCGCATTAGGAAGTGCGGCGCTTATTGGAGGGCGGCGGTCTTAAATTTTTTGAGGTTTTCGGTGCGGCGCTCTTTAGAGGGCGGTGCTCATCAGAGGGCGGCACTAGATAGAGGAAATACGGTATCTAAAAGAAATCGAACGGACTGAGTCATTTCTGTCGTCCTATCGACAGTTCGTTAAATTAGTATTTTTTTAGTCTTGCTGCTAAATGTGTTTACGGCAATCGTGTAATTTAAGCTACATTCTTTATAGTTTGAACAAAATTCACGTTCTTGTCTTAGCTTTTAATCTGCGATAGTTTCAAATGGAGTTATCTAACCGTAACTTTTTAATTTCGCCAGCAAATTTGTCATTAAAAATTGCTTAAAAACGTCAAGGCTTTAAAAGAGTTTGGTTAGTGTTTGAGATGTTTTTTATTTTTCATACTTTTATTAGCAGTTTTTTTAAAGTAGGAATTTTTAAAGCAGAGTCATTTTTAAAAACGAAAACTTATACATATTTTAGAACATTGTAGAAAATTGTCTTTTTCGTTTCCCTTTAGTGGCGCCTTTCCTTAGATCTGCTGAAATCTAGTTATCGGGTTATCTTGCGCCTAGCAATCCCCTTACTCACCACGGAGCAACCAATCTCGTAAATTTTCCTCTACTCTTTTGTGCTTAATTGTAGGGGGGTCACTTTGCAATTTTTGGAGAAAAAAATCACCCCAATTTCACTTTATAATAACCCCCCCATTTTATGAATTTTTCCCAAAAAAGTCTGAAAAAGTGCCAAAACCTACATTTTCCTAGGGTTTTTTGGGAAAATCACCCCAATATCATTTTATAACGACCCCCCCCCCATTTTATGGATTTTTCCCGGAAGTACCCAGCCTCCCCGCTTATTCCACCCCCTACAATTAAGCACAAAAGAGTACTCATCTTTCTTTGCGACGGGTTGGAAGAACATCTAACTCACTCTTACTTAGATAATCGTTGATGACTTTCAAGTGAAATTCTTTTCTTTCAACCATCGAAAACAATTGAGATGGGGTGTTTGTAATAAAGACATAATCCAAAGTCACCGAACTAATGGCCTTTTGAGAGTTTCTGTTTCCTTTTTAAGTATTTCAGCGTTAAGTACCTTTTTCCAAGAATTGGTCTTGAAAATACTATAGTGTATGGCTTGTTTTGCTCAACTTTGCAACCGTGCCAAAGCTAAAATAACCGGAAAATTCGGGGTCTTTGTATCTTTGGTGCGTTCAAAATTTGAGTAATTTTAGGTAAAGTTCTGTCTTCTATACGGATTTTGCTTCACACTATTCCCAGGTTCAGAAATTGAAATTTGCCCCCGCCACATTGCGCTGTTTGGATTATTAAAATCCGCACAATTACTGTAATTAGCATAATTTATGCGCATCGCGAATCGCGAATCGTTGGATCGTGCATCGTAAAGTACACAAACCCCGCAAAAAAGGCAAATTTCATACCTTCGTACCGTGAAAATAACTACCCGCGAAAATTTGTTCCCTAAAGGTATTTGTATTCGTAGTTTAGAAGTTTGAGTAAGACAGTAGCAGACTTAAATTAAATTCCTGTAATTTCTAAGTTATCTACTTTAATCGTGGAAATTTTAGCGAGGCTAACTTTAGCGTATATTAGCGAGTCAGGAAAATCTTGATTTTTTTTTGATTTATTTCAGCGAATCACGATTTCAAAAAATTTCGCGTGGATAAATTTTAGCGAATACCTGTATTACATTATTGACTGAATTCGTTTTCTAGCGTTTCTTTGCATTGAAACCTTTCCTATTGATAAAAATGTATCAAGGCAATATAACCAGAAATTTCGCGCGGATAAATTTTAGCGTTCTGTCGATTCGGCGTGTTTTAGCGCCGTATGGAAAACTCGCTAAAACGCTAAAATTAGTCTCGCTAAAATTTCTACGATTAAAATATGAATTCTAAGGGTTTTACGCCAATATTTAAGTTTGTTCGATGAATTATTTGGAAAAAACTTACAATGACATCTGAATTGTCATTGCTATAATTTTTGTTATGGTTTGTGGTATGATTTGATCTATTTCGATGGCGAAAGTCAGCTGTGTATGGACTTGAAGCAGGAAAGCCTGGAGCATTAGTACGACTAGCATCTGGCATACATGATGGACTTGAAGAAGGTAGGTCAGGTGCATAAGTACGAGTAGGTAATTTTTCACGAGGAGCACGACTTTTCGAGGTTTCTCGTATGGGTGTCGTTGGAATGGAATATTTATTCGATGTGCTCAATAATCACAACTTTATTTGGGGATTATTTTCTAAGTCTTTTTTAATGCATTTTGTTCGCAGAATCGCAGAATAGAATTTGGTTACCAATGAAAATATCAATTCCAAATTACAAATCTGCGCAGAGAAGTATTACATTTCTGCGCAGCTCGAGTATTACAAATTTGCGCAAAATTTATTACAAATCTGCGCAGGTATTACAAATCTGCGCAGAAAGTATTACAAATCTGCGCAGAAAGTATTACAAATCTGCGCAGGTATTACAAATCTGCGCAAGTATTACAAATCTGCGCACAACAATTAAACAAATAGACAACATTTTAGGAACGAGAAAGAGAATTTTAACATAATTAACAAAATCATCTTTCAGGTAAAAACTTCGATATCAATTTGTGTGGGAACCATTGGACATAATGTAGCCAAAGAGGGTAACATGTGGAGCCAAGCCATGTACTTACAAGCTGGTGAACTGCCTGGCGAGTTTCTCACAGATCCACCTGTAGATAGTAGAGAGAAAAATCTTCATGAATTTGTAGTTCTGTACAGTATTGATTAATTATGTATAGAACATTATGTGTTGTTGTTTCTCGAAAATAATGGATGTTTTTGATTCACATGACAACATAAAATCTTTAACATACTGAGTTTTTGAAATGAAATGTGTCTTATCTCCCAAATTACAAATAAAAAATGAACTATTACATTAAGCATAGCATAAGTATTTTTGAGGTTCAAAAAAATGCATTTTGCTTAGCATAATGAGGCTCACAAAAATTCAACCTGTGCTTAAAACTATATTTACTCAAGGAGCTGGTAAAAAGCCTAGCTTACAGTTTTGGACCTCAAAACTAATTTATAATTCTGTCTAACATTCTTAAGACTCTTATTACTGATTTACTTGGTATAAAAAGCTAAGTCTATGTTACGCCTGTAGTTTGGTTTGAAACCAAGAACTCACTGTCCAAAGTTGACTCATCATTGGCTCTTCTAATTTCCCTTTCTAACTGGTCGGCTCTTTCTTCGCATTCATCTTGTGGTCCTAAAATACAAGACATTGAATGTCTTACCTCTTGAAAATAACCTTTTAATAAACCAGAGTCCCAGAGCAGAGAGCTTTTAATTTAACACTAGCACAAACACGAAAACGCTTGCAGTGTCTGTCTACCATTTAATACTACAAAGATATCACGTTTTTTTTATTGGAACACAGCTGATGTTTAGGTTTGGAAATTTAATGTTTTAGTATAAAGACCACATTTCAGATTAAAGATGTTCAAAACATCAACATCAATGGCAGCAGTTGAACACACCAAATAAACCGAGATATGATGTACTCTTATGAAGAAAAGCATCTAATGATAGACAAAACTATAAACTAATTATTGAATTGTCTTGAATGCGCTAAATGAGATGACTTACCAACAGTTGGGAGGATCTGATTGATGTTAGTAGAAACTGAACGCAGATGTGATGATGTTCCAGCTCCATCTGTTTGAAAGCCATAATCTGGAAAAATGCAAACAAAAAACATAAACTTGCAAAATGTGCAGATTGAAAACGAAATATCAAAACTCATCTTAATTTGCCCTTCAATGATTTACCACCCTCAGAATTGAAAGAAAGCCTACTTACTACCTTGTACTACCCCTTCATTTTTGAGATTTTTAGTGTATTCTTTTAAATTAAAGTTAAAAGAACATCTTTATTTGGTGTGTCTACAGTTATATCAAATGAAGTATTTTAAGTGATTGGAAAAACATCAGCCCCTCTCAAAATGATGTAAATTGTTTTTTTATTATTATTTATTATTATGATGTATGCAAGGTCACAGGCCCGAAGTGGACCTCTACGAACCGATTTCTAATTACAATATTAATATGTCAAGTATCTTAGCTGGTGTTTTTCCCACGCTTTCTTTAAACGATTTGATTGAGGTCGATTAGATGACAAATCGCGGCAGTGCATTCCATGTTGGGATCGATCTATAGTAGAAAGACATGGCTACAGCTTCAAAGGTTTTTTGAAACCATTAGTCAAGATTTTACCAGCATTTGTGACAATCGGATTGACAAGATTAGACATCAGGGTGGAATGTGAACTTGATAGTGCTCTATTTCTATTTCTATTTGGTTGAGTTGCAGGAGGCTTTAGAGGCCTATTCTCGCAACTATAGACGCTTACTAATGAGCGTCCCGTCAGCACCTTGAACTGACTACCCAATTCCCCTCACATGGCATGGATTGACCCGGGCGAAGGAATGTTCACTTGCCAAGTGAACTGTCGTGAGTGGGAATCGAACCCTGGCCTCCTGCACAGAAGCCAAGGTCGACTACCACTATACCACGGCACCTGCTCTACCTGCATTTTGTAAAAAGGAAGTTTCCTTGTTCAAGACTCTTTTAAATTTAAAATTAAATCGTCCTCTCAAATACTTTAATAACCATTCCTCCTGCTAATTAATTTTGGAAATATATTTTTTGGAAATATATTGTTTGAAATTTCCTTTTTTGCCTTATTTGCTTTGTATTGCCATACTCGTCGAAATTTTTCCACCTAAGACATTTTAATACCAACCCCCTTCATTTAGATTTGAGATTTTCTCCATCTACTGTCAATGAGGCAGTATGGGGTACCCGAAAGTTAAAAAAAGATTGATGTAAAATTACATACTGGAGTTCCTTGGAATCTCAGTCATTGTTGTGACGAGATAAATGCCAGAATAACCACTTTCTTTCAAGCAGGTTGGTTTCTTGAATGTCACATGTTGTGCTTGACGATTGGTTGATAGTTTAAAAAAATTTGGCTTTTGCCCTTGCAATTTTGGAAAAAGTTGTTGCAAGGTATCTGAAAATTGGCTCTCGGTCATATCCAATGACAATGAGCTTTCTTTGTAGACGTTCTTGTTGAAATCCCAGCATACGCCTGGAAAACCTATGATAAAGGAAGATCCATAATATTTTGAATTAAAATCTTGGCATTTTCAGTACCTTTACCTTTGTGTTTGATATTTTGCTTAAAAAGCCTTTAAAATTAATCTACTTTGTAATGTAAGTGAAATTGGTCAGGTAGCTATGATGACCAATGCATTCTTTTCATAAATCAGCTGGGTAATGCAAAAACATTGTCATCAGTTCGAAAACTCACCATAGCCATCATTTTTGTGATCAAGAAAAAGTTTTTCAAAATAACCATCTTTCTTGGCACTGAATCTAGGAATAATGGGTCCAACAGGTAGATGATAGAATTTGAACTTTACAGTTGAAATATCTGGTCCTCGCCCAGGCTTTTTTTCTTTTCTTGGAGGTTTTGGTCCTCGGCTCTGGCTGGGTTGCCATCCTACGAACGGCTGTGACTGAATTTATACAGCTTTCAAGATTTTGTTCAAAAGAGTTTTGATTTAAGATTGAACTGTTTGTTATTGGCTGAGCTGGAAACATGTGTAGCTGAGGGGCTGTAATAGAAAAGAAAAGATAGCAGTCCTTCACGCAGACATTTTGAACAAAAAGAAGAATTAAAAAAAATTGTCAAATTCTTGAAATGGCAAATAATACTCATAATACACCTTTTAGTTGAATAACTCACTCAAACTCCTTCAAGTTAAGAACAAATAGGTCAGTTTGTGATGTCTTATTCAGAATTCTTTTGAAATACTTGATTTTACAAGTGTGAGCATGTCCAAACCTAAAAATAGAGCCTTTCGGAGCAAATTACCCAATTATGTTTCATAGTGTGCACCCCCTATCTTTAGGGGGGTTTGTTGATTTCGGTTTCGGATCTTTAGTTAGGACTTTAAAGTTTTGATGTTTTAGGCGGGAGGTGGGACATACAATTTTAAGGTGGTGGCTACAGTGAAGGTCAATTTTATAAACTCAAATTGACATTTAAAAACTTTTTGCCTGCAGCGCTTCTTTTATAACATAACATTTACCTTGCACAAAGTCCGCTCAATCTTTAAGAAGTACCTCAAGTTTTGAACAACTGTAAAGCCAGCATTTTGTGTATGTAAAAAAGTCAGAAAATTCCTAGTTTATGGGGGACTGGGCTATGAGGGTTCTAGGTGGCATTTTTTTTGGTGGGACCTGGAACCCCCTCGCACACTATGTGTTTTCTAGTGAACAGCAAAATCTTTGCAAAAATGTTCCCAGGAAAAAAATTCATGGCAGAAAAAATTTTTGGTGTCAGAAAAAAAGTTGGGCATAAAAAGCAATTTGGCGCGCCTTAAGATAATTCCTTAGAATATTAACAAGATCGAAAATTAAAATGTTAGAACTTTTTCTACATTTGAGGTTGTATACCTTGTGAACATTGTACATCTCATTGCCAGCAGTTCTGTTGGATAGTTTCCAAAAAAAATGAAATATATGACTTTTCAGAATTTTTGAAAATGAAAAAGATTTTTCCGGCAAAAAGACCAAAAACACTAGTTAACGAATTTCGTAACTGTTTCCAGTTATTTAAAAGATTTTTTTTTAATTTTCTCTCTTTTCTTTCTATAAAAAAGCCATATCTCATCATGTCAATCAAACAAATTATATACATAAATTATTAAGTGAGATAACTGATAACATTTGATAACTGATGATGGCGTAAGCCGAAAAGCTTTTTATTTTTTTTAAAATGAATTATTATATATTAATTATATCATTTCAACCAATAAAGATATGACTTGAAGTCTTCTGTAGTTTGACATGGTAGTAAAGAAAAATTTCAAAAAAGTTTTTGTGGTGGAGTCATGTTTTGATAATGGCGCGCCAATTTAGAAAAAATAACTTTTGCGATTTTGGCGCACTGTACAGCGAATATAGAAAATATTTCAAAAAATTATGAAAATTTGATTGGATATTGTCGAAAGAGAATTTTATTGGCTTTCAAAAAATTAAAACAAAAATCTTGATTACCTCAAGAGCTACAGCCATTTCAAAATAATTCATATTTTTGCAATTATTTCATAAGTTGCTTATAAAAAACTGCTGACGTCATCAAATTATGCGCGATGGCAACTTTTTTTGAATGCCAAAAATTGGAGTGAATCGTCTTCGTTTTTAATGGGTGTAATGTTTTAGCATAATGAGCAAACAGACTCCATAAATAGCTTTAAATTACTGTGGACTAAACATACACTTCTACCTTTTTTTGATGTGGATTCTGATAATGGAGCAACCGTTGAACCATCCGAGTCCGTCACATAGGCATCTATATCTGAGAAATAAATCATCTCCTTTCCAGATTTTTCTTGGACAACTCGGTTAAACTAAAATGAAAAGTTGGTTATGGAAAATTACTAAAACTAGTAGGTTGTTAACCTTTCTAGCGTGCAACATTTTTTGAAAACAAACTTAAAATAAGATATTTTAGACAATGTTTTGGTTACCATTATATAGGTATTTTCATACTCTTTTTATACATGTTCTAAAAGGTTTGTCGTTTTAAATCCAGTGGTCAGGAGATATGATTTTTAAATTTTGGGACTCGGTAAATGGGCTAACTTTATACGTATATATATGGTGAAGATTAGAAATCTGACCTTGAGAAAAGGGAGTGTTGAAAATACTAACAAAATTAGAAAGTAAAACGTAAAAAGGTAGCAATATTTTTTGTTTTAACATTATTTTCCTATTTTTTCAAAATTTAAATAAATGAAACCATTCCAAAATCCTATCAAATTAGAGATGAGAATTTAAGCGAAGAAAGTAGAGAGTTAAAAGACCGATGGAAAAAGAAATAAGAAAGCTAAGTAAGACACAAATACAGCAATTATGGGAACACAAACATTGGAAACAACCCAAAAAACCTAAAACAAAGATAATGGAAACTAATGTCCCCAACTTGTGGCAGGTGTAGCGGCTTTAAACATGTTTTATGGACGCTCAACACTCAGCCTCTTACTCAGCCTCTTCTTGAGGCTCTATCAATATCCTCTATATCAATATGCCCGATCAATATCCTCTATATATACGTCACTAGCTTGAAATTTTTAGAGTAGCTCAGAGTAACAAAATTGAAAATGGGATGAAGAGAGTTATAGACCATAGTATTCTAAGAAAACTCTCAAAACTTTTTACCTCAGTTGGACATGCTCTATCAATATCCTCGTTGAAGTCTGCTTTTGCAATCTCCTGAAAATTAATTGAAATTGAATAGTATCATCGACCCATGCCAAATAGTGTTAACTTTTAACTGTTTACTAGACAGAGCAGAAAATTTCTTTGATGTTGAACCAACGCTTCAAATCTATTAGCTGCTCCTTAAGGCTCGTTGACAATGACCAAAACCGCTCAAAGCTATTGGAATATTGAATTTTGAATTTAATCCACCTTACTGCAAAAACGGGTAGTCAATTCCAAGAAAAGTTTAGATTTTATTTCATCGTCAGATAAAGTTATTCTGTTACTCCGCCACACGCCAATTAGGGCCGTCAATAACACCAAAACTTATATAAATCGCTATTCAGGCTTCAAAACATTATTGAAAATCACAGATTTTCGTGAAATTTTGGATATAGAGTACAAAAATGGATAGTTTAATCATGCCTAAAATCCTTTAGATTAAGAAAAAATGGTCAAAAATTAACGCTGCTTTCAAGTAAAAACTACAAAATGTTGGCCCTTTTTACACCGGCCCTTTTCTTGTTACGTCAAGAGCCCAAAAATAACGCCAACAAGACGACTCGGAAGTCGAAAATTTCGCATAATATTCGAAATGAGAGAAATTGACCATAAAATAACGAGGTCAAGCAGGGGGGTATCTGCTGTACAACGACAGACAATCATCTGTACAATCATCACGTGTTAAACGTGATGCATGAAGAATATTGTACACGAGGTTGTAGATACCATTTAACTTTTTCATAGAGAACCTAAATGGGGGGGGGTTTGTAGCATTGAGTTTAAAGCCCGAAACCTTTCTCAGGCAAGAAAAAGTGCATTTTTGACGACAGATTGAATGTAGCCTGGGAATCCAAGCTCATAATTTTAGAAAAAACAAAAAATACCTCACCTCACAAAGTTCTAAAATTATAGAGCTTGGTGCAGGTAGATTAGTCTGACACAGAATGTTGTAAACAGTCTGTGTGTGAACCCTTGTTGACAGACTTTCTGAACTTTGGAAACCCATGTAAACACACATAATCAACTTACCATAAAAACTCTTTCACAAGTTCTAAGGACTTTCAAAACTACTAAAAACCACATCAAAACATCAGCCACATGTATTTAGACTTCCAGCCAACAGCCATTTTGTTTTGAAATGAATCTATGTTTTCATTTTCATTTGTTTTCCTTTTTTCTGCAGAGTCAGCTTTTTCCATAAATTATGCGCGCGCATCGAAATAATCAAAATGCGCGCGAAAGTACTGCTAAGTAATACGCCGAAAGCTGGCCAATCAGGCCGAACCTGCATTGCAGGGAAAAATCTCCCTGCAGGCGAGTTACCTGCACCAAGCGTTAAACCAGCTGCAAAAATATCATAAACTAGACTGTGAAAAAAGTTTAACGCTTGGATTCCCAGGCTAGATTGAATGTAGCAATTCCTTTGTTTACCATTGATATTTTTTTCGAAATTTAGCGGTAAATTTTAGTTTCAATCTGTCATTTGTGTAAAAAACAGGCGAGCCGCTCAAGGCCGCGCAAGTTTGGTAGGATTTGTTGGCTTCAAATCCTACCAAAGAGATTGACTTCTAGCCCTTCGGGCTTATACTTCATTGGTTTGTAGGGGTTCGAAATGCCGTTTTCCCGTCAAAATTTTGGCTGAATCCCGTAATCCCGAAAATTGAAAAAAATGATAACACTGTCACACCAGTTTGTACAGGTTAAAATACCGGCAGATTGGCAAAAAAATAGACTAAATACCGTCACCGTCTGATTTTAAAATACCGTTTTCCCGTCTTTTTTTCGTCAAATCCCGTAATACCGTACTTAAAAAGGGCCAATCCCGTCACACTGTAAAAGTACAAACCCCCCTAAAACCTTTAGAAAAGGCTTTCTATAGATGGCAATTTCACAATTGACTTCATACAGAAGAATAGTATAAATTATCCTAGGCTACAGTAGTCTAACACTTTATACTTCTTAGGAATATACTTCTTACAAAGTATACAGAATAAGTGTAACTTGCACTCAAAAAAAATAAATATACCCAAAGGCTCAATCTGAGTTAGGTTTTTCCAAACTGAAAAATGAGAGTATCAATTAATAAACTAACTAAAATATGGCTGTTTTAAGCCCAAATTTTCCAACCGAATGAAAATATGTTAAAAAAGCTCAACCAAGGCTTGTGGCCAAGACAGAATAACGGGCTTATTTAGCACTGTCACTCAATTTTTTTCCCACTTGCTGTACCCCTATTTCAGGTTCGAATTTTATTAAACAATAAGAGCCATTGTTTGGATATCAAAATGCATGCTTAAAGAAAGGCAATGTTATGCTTATGGAAAAAAAAATATTATTGACCTTTACAAATCTTCTTAGCAGCATGGGGTCAACCTTCCTCTACCCGTTAACAGTCGAATGCCATTAAAAATTGAAAATGATTTGTTGATGGCCCCTTCAGGAGTGCAATGTCAAGTTGAATACAATTAAAAACTCCAGACTCCAGCATCAATATCAAAACAACAATAAGAATGAATAAACTCATTTATAAATTATTCTTTTAAGTGTTTTGTTGTTGTGATGTTGGAGCTTCATCTACCCTGCCGATGCACCAGACTGTTGCTCATCTTCTGTTGGATGCTGAAAAGTATTATTAGATTACACCGCTCAAAACTGTCTGGTGTTTGTCTAGTGTTAAGTTGCACAAAATTTTGAAGCTGGACAAGCACCAGACTTTTTCTTCTTACCGAGCAACAGAGACCTTTTTTCAAAGACGACGTCCTGTTGAATAATTATGTAGTCCAGCCATAAAAACAATGATAGAGCCATGCATAATTACTGTATCATGTATATTGTAATAATTATGCATGGTTTTATTATTGTTTTTCTGCTGGACTACATAATTATTCAAAAGGGTGGCCTCTTTGAAAAAAGGTCTATTCAAATCTGGTCCCTTGTCCAGTGAAACAAAGTTTTCTCGGTTGACACCAGCCATTTTGTGTCCGGTGCTTCAGCAAGGCTGCTGTGCTGGCAGGGTCGTAGCCTTAATTAACCTGGACATAGTGTCCTATGAAAACAAAGGTCTATTCAAGATAGACCTTTTGCTAGTCAGGATGTTGAATAATTTAAAAAGACCAGCCTCAAAACAATGATTACTGTAAGAAAAATAAATGCATAATCAGAATAATTATGTGCTATATATATGTGGTCATTGTTTTAGTGCTAGAGTTTTTAATTATTCAACAGGACATCCGGACTAGCAATAGATCTATTTAACATTCTCCCACTCGTTACAATCAAAAACTTTTTCCAACAATGTCCAGTGGTGGATAAGATATACTGTAGATTGATTTCCACCTTCACATGTTATGGCCAGACGGTGTCAATCGAATGAATCGAACGCCGAATCAATTGAATGCAATAGAATAATAATCGCAATCGAATATCACCAAGGATTTTTCGTTCGATTGTACTGATTATGTTCGATTACACTCGATTGATTTAATTGTATTCGATTTTATTCACTATCGTACCGTATATACTTACGCGCTTGGCCGTCCACGCTAAAAAAGCTCTAAAGAAGTGATCCAATCTAATTTAATCCCAATCAAACTTATAGAACATATATATATAATCGTAATCAAACATAATCGAAGGTAATTTACAATCAATCAAACCAATCAAACGTTTTACTCTAACAACGCAATGCAATCGAACACACGATCGAATATTACCAAAAATCAAAAAGTTTGTGGTCTATATAACCACAGAAAGCCCTATTTCCACGAAACAGCGCTTGAGGTACAGGTGAATCATAAATTGAAAAAAGATAAATCATTTTGAAAATGACGTCATTTTCTACATTTATATATGCAAAACCATGCAAATCTATTTCGGCAATCTATGATTTGTATAAAAAATGGCTGCTTCCATATGAATGTGATCAACGACGAAAAGCTCTATTCATCTCACTATCAACACCTATGACTAATTGTTAAAAAATATTATACCTGTGTTTTTGTATTGAAGGGTTCTGTAGTCAGTTGTATGTTGTGGGGATGATGTAAAAAAATAGCCAAAAAACTCTACTGAGCACTGTAAAAGCTTATTGGTGCATTCAATAACTACACAAGCATAAAATACTAAGTAGTAAACGAATGACAAACCTCTTTAAATACTCTATAAGTTACCAGAAAACATACTAAAAATATACACACAGCAGGAGAAAAGTGTACAAAAAGTGTTGACTTCAAGCAGCCATTAAAAAGCTTTCACAAGGAATGTTTACACACCCTTGGTTACATTCACCTTGTAGAACCATTAAAGAAATGCTGTTATTCATCTATGTGCGTGAGTCCATCTTTAGAATATTCTAGAATGTTCTAGACGAACATGTGGAGCACTATGAACACGAAGAACGAGTGCTGAGTGTTGATTTTTAGCACTACGGCCGCAGAAAACCGATTGTAATACTTTCGCTATGCGAAATTAATAAGGGCCGGCGTAAAAAGGGCCGATAAGGTAGATAAAAAACATCGAAATTGACGTTACAGTTGACTCTTTCTAATTCGAGCTCCAAGGGGAAACTAATTTGTCCGAATTATAAAGAGATTCGAATCATAGAATTTCGAATTAATGAATATCGACTGTATAACAAAAAGTGTCAAAAAGAATGTTACCTTGACCAACTTTTGTATTCTTGACCCGAGTTTCCGAAGGTGGCGTTTATGAGTATCATTTTCAGCTCTTAGCAGTTTGTTTAAGATAATTCGAATGATCTCATCAGATAATAACATATCGAACCAATTTTAATTTCTATTTTTCATACATGTATTAATCATTGTATTAATCTGAAATAAAAAAATATGGAATAAGTGGATCTTTGAGGTTTCAATAGATTTTCCCACAATGCAATAGATATTGATGAGTAAATCTAGCCTGAAGTAAAGAGTAAAAAGTAAAACCGCCAAGTATGTTTTAGTAATTATTTTCCAAATTCGAGATATCACAATTTGAAATTTCTGAAAATGAGTTCTCACACAGTTCTTATAGGTTGAAATTCTTTTGTCTTCTTACTAAAAGTGAAAAACTTGTAATTTAAATATCTCGACTTTAGAAATATTTAGGTAAAAATATTTTGAGGCTTTGCTCAGGATAATAGAAAGATTACACGTGCCAAATATCTCTAACCATCTAATTATCCCTTTAACCATGTTTTTGAACTACTATGTACAGGTAAATATCTAAGTGGCAATCTAAGTGGCAACACTATAAAGTAAAGTAAAATGTCAATGATAAAGAATGTTACAAAGCATGTTTTTGAACTACTATGTCCAGGTGAAAATATAAGCGGCAACACTATAAAGTTAGCTAAAATGTCAACGATAAAGAATGTTAAAATATCAATGATAAAGAGAATGCTTTTAAATGTTGCTTTAAAATAACTAACTCCACAAAAAAGGAAATCTAAATAAATCATAAAATATAGTTGTTAAAGAAATAGCTCCTCTAAATTTTAGTTGAGCCTGGAGTGTTTGTAAGAGCTTGAGAAAATGTTCCATAAAAATGTTCCAAGGACTTTTCATTAACACGTAATGTTGTTCACAATACCAACAGTAGACTCTATCAGACACAAATCTTCGGTTGTGTAAAAAGAAAGTTTGAAGCATTGGAAAATCCAGTACCAAACCTCGGTGCAATTTCCAGATTTTGGATAATGCCTTTTAACGGGAAAATTACAATTAACCCACACTTGGCTATCTTCCATTCATTTTCCTGGAAGTATAGCTCAATAGATTTGTCAATATTGGGATAGTTTCACTCTAAGTAAAAAGGTGAAGCACCATTTCGAGTGTGATGCCTTCTTTATCTCCATTGCTTAATTGAATTCTGGGGTGCGATATTCAAATCAAGCAAACTATCCAGATCTCCTTTCTTTATATCGGTAAGAGCATTTTGTAAGATTCCGTCATCGACTGTAAACAGCGCCTCTGGTTCACGACCAAAAAGGTAATCCACAATACCTGGATGGAGACAAGGACCTTTGCCAATGAAAAGAATGACGATTGCTGATAGTTGTCCAATTTTGAAATAATCCTCATTCCGGATATTATTAACATTGAAATTAAAGCAAGCAGCATCGCTTTCATCGCAAATGTGAGAAATTCTCTAAAGGGGCCATAGCCAACTCCATCCTCGCCAGCAAAGCGAATTGAAATACAATGGTTCGAAAGATCGAATTTTTGTTTAAAGATCAAAGTCTAGAAGTTGTTTTGATTTCGTTGGATAATAACATTTTGACTTTTTCCACATACAAGACTTTATCTTTCCATCAAATTGATTATTTCATTGCCATTCTCAGCATGACAGGCTCGTCTTCAGGAGCAGAATAATTTTGGAAGAAGCTTTCAACAACTTCTTCCCCAAACGGAACCTCGACAACCTTTTCATTTTCCGTTGAGCGGTTGAAAAAAGTCAGTCTAGCTTCTCTAACTTCATGGTAGGTAGGTTGTATTTCATCCTCCGTTTGAGATTGATCGTTGGACAGCGTCGTGTTTGCCAGCTAAAAAGGAACATTAAAGAGAGAATTTTCCTGTATTAAATCTAAAAATTTGAAAATCAAAGGTAACTTTTGAAAAAGATGACACTCATCATGGTGACAAGGTTCATTGATATGATTTTTTAATTTTTTTTTAATATTTTAGGATTGCATTGGTGGTTTTTTGACCAAGGGGGTTCAAATTTTTTAGGAATTTTTCAAGGCAAACTAGGAAACAAAAGCAATTTTGATATGGGATTGCGGGGTTTGACCAAAACTAGGAAACACAATAGGGAAATTCGCAATTTATCGGGAAATTCGCAATTTATCGGGAACGCGTCATTTGGGGCAAAAAATCTGAAAAGTCAGGTGGGGATGGCCTAAGAAAATTGGAGGTGGAAGGGTGGTTGTTTCCCACTATGAAAGACGTGTTAATCTTGTGAGTTAAAAACTTACACGATAGGCCTGAAGACTTTCTTGAAACTCTCTATTTTGAATACAACGTAAGCAATCTTCTCCTTGTCGGAAGGAGCAATGACATATAGGACAAACGAATCTATCATACATTCCAATTCCCTGTCAAGATCGGAATAATGGCTCTAAGTCACTTTCATGAATCCGTAATAAAGTGATTAATTTCATTTCCAAGATAACTTTGATGAAAATACATGCTAGACACTTTGAGAATAATTTTGAAGACCCAGACTTGGAGTTGAAAAATAAAACAATAACAAGCCTTTTCCCGGGCCTGGGTTTTTCGTGGCTGAAAATGACCAGTTCCCAAATCTGGACAAAATTTGCAATTTTCGACTCCCGCAAAACCACAGGCCTGGAAAATAGGGTTACGGTTGTTCCATTTTCCATCCCTGAATCCCAGACCTTACTTCATCTTTTCCATTTTTTTCCTGTGATCAAAAATCGTTGTAACTAAACAAATATTGTATCTAAATAATTTCAATTTCATTTCAAACCTTATCATACTTTAAATAGTTTCAAAACGGTTACCAATTATTAAGTGCTCCTGGCACTATGATCCTTGGGGACTTCAAGTCTGCATATCTAAAACCTGACCCTATTATTCCAATAGCTAATCACTATTTCTTCGTACTATTTATTGTTACTCACTTGATGATCGTTTTGATTCTCAGTTATTGGTGTTTTGATTCTCAGTTATTGGTCCTTGAAGATCCTGGCCACGAATTGATGAATCGTTATTGATCTAAAAAATAGAAAAAGATAGCTTTAGAATGTAGTATCTATGAAGCACTAAAACACAGTAATTAGCAAATCGAACATGAAACCAATAAAACCAGAGATTGCGTAACCTAAAAATCTAAAACTAAAAACATGTATTCTTCTAAAACATACTACAAAATATTTACTTACACTAGAGGTACCGTTTAAGTTGGAAACTGTTTCATTAAAATCATTGATTTGTTCATTTCTCAATACAAATTCACGGTCATCCTCATAATGCAAATCAATCTCCTCTGAACCCAAATCTCCTTTAGGCGCTTTACTTAAGCTAACATGGCAATATGTTTTATTGTTTCATCTAAAAAGGAGAAAAAAATAAGGTTACACAATTTAGTAGAAGAAAATGTGAAGGGTGATGCTGTGTTTTGACTGAACTCACTAACCTTGATTATAAAGGTAAAGTCTGTTTATAAATTGTAACAGCTCGTGTTATTCAAATTTCTATGTTTGCTGTTGCTAAGAAGGACTATTATGGTGGCCCATGAAGGCCAATCTATTTTTTAAAATTGAAAATGATTATTTATTTCCTAAACTAAAGAAAAAAGTCAAAACATATCCATTTTGATTTTCGTTTTCAAAGTACTGCCCATTCTGGTCCATTGCGTGGCCCATAGAGGCCATGTGAATTTTGGTTAAGTAATAAAAACTACTTTGGTTTTGATTTTTCAACCGTTTTTTAAATGTTGTGTCCTTCATGGTCCATTGCGTGGCCCATTGAGGACACTAAAATTTCGGCTGCCGTAAGATTCTATTGTTTTCATTTTTATTTCCAAAATGGTACCTATACATGCATGCTCATATCTTCATGAAAGTGAAAGAAGTCTTTGTCAGTATGTCGAGTATGTGTTGTTTTTGAACTTATGGAAACTTTTGAATGATTTGTTTTTATAATTACTATGTATTTGTGTACTTCATTTGTACACCCACAAAATATTTGAGCATAATTAATTTCAACACTGTAAAAGAATGAATGAGGGGTGTGCTTGGTTACATTTATATTTTTTTGTGCTGCTTCAAAGTGATAGATTAAAATTTGGTTATCAAGAATAACTTATCACATTAAAGAGAGGTATGTAGTCTATATCTATAATTTAGTTTTGATATACAGATATGTGCCGATGTGCTTTCTATGGAATTGTTTAGCCAAAATGAAAGGCTCAGTCAGAAAATCCTTTAATGACTTTTGTTAATCTATAGATATATCTATAAGATATTTTTTGTTTAATTTGGACCAAATGGAAGAAGGCAAATAGAACCACGGGGGTAGTAGGGTTGCGAGCTGCCGGGGGAGGGGGTGCCACCCGACTTTCAACCTTCGAAGAACCCTTACCAGGACTAAAAAGGAGAAAACAAGGAAACGTTTTGTGAATTTTACGAACCTTATTGGGAAAAATTCGACCTGTATTTAGCCATCTAATTTTTTTTCATTCATGAACCAGGGCTATAAAAGGTGTCGAGGGATACTATATATGAAATTCCTACAACATTTCGATGCAAGGCTTCTAAGAACATAGCCTTTGTATAAGGGCCACTTTTTTATCAAAATTCAAAGATTTGGTTGAAGTTCTCAAGCCCACATCGCCCACACTCTCAAACACTACCCCACACACTCCAATACTGCACTACCCGCTATCAGTAAACCAAAACTTCAAAAGTAAGCAAATAAGAAAGGGACAAAATTGAAAAAAATATTTTCTCTTCTAACTAACACAAATTTTGTTCAATGTCCTTAATGGGCCACGCGATGGACCATGAAGGACATCACTTGGAAAAAAGAAAAGAGAAAATAATTTTTTTTATTTTTTTTTCTTAATTTGTTTTTGGTTTCACTTTGAAAAATGAAATAAAAAGTATTTCATTTCAATTAAAAAAAAAAACGGGTTGGCTCTAATGGGCCACCATAGACTATAGATCTTTTTTAAAGAAGACGCCCTGTTAAATAATTAATTAGCATAGCAGAAATTATGTAATGAAAAATCAGCCGCAGTGTCGCACGTTGAGTTTTTTCTTTACAGCTGTTACGCATAGAAGTGTCCGCGCAGCAAGCTAGAAAGTACACATGCAATCATTACGTTGTGAATTCCGAAACCTGATGATTGATCTCCACTTTCTGGCTTACCACACGGACACTTGCATAAGTCGTAAAGAAAAATTCAGCGTGCGGCGTTGCGACTGGTCATCTGCTTTAAGGTATTTTCATTACGTATTTTTTGCTGGTCTACCAGCAGTTAATAAAAATCGTACTTTAGTCAACTCAGTCAAACCAGCACAATCATCTCAGGGAAAAGTTAGAAATCACATTGAGAAAGTGGAGAAGGTCCAACCAGCACAAGAAGTTAAGAGAAATAGCACTGCTTCAGTGGAAGATATCAAGAAACAAGGTACCCTTAAAGTACTACTACTATTGTTGTTCTAATTTGATCCTCAAATTTTCATTTTCTCACTCAACTAATGTCTTTAAATAGAAAACTAGTCAATATTTGGTATTTTTCATAGTTTCCTACCCCCTTTCTGCTAGCGGGGATTTTTTCCCCCGAAAATTTTTTTTTTTGCAGATAAAATGAAATAATTGAAACATGTTTTAAATAATGTACTATTTTCAAATCTTTTTATTATTCATTTCAGCTCGTATTGAAGAATCTCATCGAAACAAATCTTTCGAACCAATCCCTCCTGCAGTAAATGGTATGCTAAATCATCTCAAGTTATTTAGTTTGGATTCACACATTTGGACATTTACTTTGAAATCAATCCTGATAAGAATGGTGAATGACCTATAACTTTAGATTTATTTCCGCCAAAATTTTCTCTTTTTTTATTAAGATATAAATGAAGTTTTGAAAATTTCATTTTTTTACTTTACTTTGGGACAATCCTGAAAGAATGTACTCTCAAAATTTGTAAAAACTCTCCTCCTCTTTCAGAAAAAATTCAGGGAAAATCACCATATTCCACACCAAGTAGAGATCATGCTGGTGAGATATTCATTCGGAAAAAGAGTCATTTTCGCATGAACTTCTATATCTTAGAAAATTCACCTATGTTTTCATTTTTAGCTCTTTTATTAGTTTCCTTGAAAAATTTCTAAAATATCAAACAAGTTAAATATTGCCTAACATTTTAATGGAAAGTTCTCACTTTCACCATAGTCGGTATAAAAAACCCTGGTCTTGAAGTCTATTGTTGTACTTTTTGTTAACTTTTTCTTTGTGAATAACAAAAAATCATTAAGAATTGATTTGCTCAGTTTTTGATCACGTTACCAAATACTCCTTTTGGGATTGGTTCATTATTTAATCACATGGTGGGCAAAACAAACCAATGTATATGCACAAGTTCCTGCAAGTTCAAGTTATTAACAATAAAAAGAAACAAAAGGCTTCTTCCAGACTGCGGCTTTTTTATACGGACAATGCTTTGACTGCTACACTTTCATGAATTTATTACCTAAAAAGGTTTATTAAAAATATGGCATATTTTTTTCATTATTCTAGGCTTAGCCGAAAACCACATTACTCCATCGCAAGAAAGGAGCTATCTAAACCTGCAAAACTCTACCGGTTATTACTTAGGTAAAAAAGATAACGGGACAAAATTTCAAGTTTAAAGTGAAACTTTTGGGTTAAATTAAAATAAATAATTTATGCAATGTATATAACACTGGCGTTGTTTTTTGACTGTTTTTTTTGTCTAAAAATTGTATTTAGTTAGCGTTTTTCAATTCTCAATATCATCTAAAAATTTAGATTTAATAATAAAATCTTATGTATTTCAATTTTATTTCAGGTCTCGTGGACTCTCCTCTTGGGCCAGAGGAAATGGCAGCTTGGTTGAAAGGTATCTCTATAAAACTAAATCCTGGTAAAAAAAGAGGGGTTTAATAGGGGGTATTATGTACATTTTTGTCAAGGTTTACTCAAGTTTTGTAAAATATGCCAGTTTTTAATTAAGACTTTGGTACGGTTAGGCTGAATAAATTTCCTTTTAATTGTCAAAAATATCTTTTTATGAGATTAACCCAAACCCAAAATAACTTTTTGAAGTTAGAGTAAAAATTGAGGCTAACATTTAGCTCGAGTAATAGTTCTTTGAAAGCTTTTCAGTTAATCAAATAAAGATTTACACTATTATTGACCAAGATCCCTCCCTGGAATTGTATGGAATATTAGTACTTTTTCGGCTGTACCAGTCTGACTACAATCAACTTCTTCCTGGGGTAATTCTGTTGATTGGTCTGTCTTGACTGCAGCAATGTGATTTCTATTAACTTCGTTCTGAAACACCTAGAAGGATACCTGTGTTGGTTGCATTTTCTCCATTGGTAAAGTGTGATCCAGTGTGCACCAGTAAGATTAAAATCAACTTCATTTAGGGATTCTTCTTGGGATAGCTGTGTTTGTTGGATTTGCTGCACTACTGCAGTGCGGTCTTTATTAACATCTTTGGATTCTGGTTGTGGATGGATTTTGTCCACTACAACAGGAGTTCAGTCTTTATCAGCATCTTCAATTTCTTGTTGTGGTTGGATTTTTTCCACTACTGCAGCAGTCTGGTCTCAATATCAATATCTTGCGTTCGTGAGTTCCAACGCTTTGGATGAGTTACACTAAAAAATTTTAATTTATCAGAAAAAAGATTTCAAATTAATACCCATAATTGTGCATCGAGGTAATACACCGTTTAGTAGTGTCGACTGCGCACGCGTCCAAACAATTTTCCATTGTTTTGATTTTAGTGATCGCGGGAAACTACGGGGGAGAGCGTAAAAAAACCGTAGGTAAAAATTTGGTTTTCATAAGGAAACTCAGCAGAAAAGCGGTAGGTAAAGAACTCCTTTTAATCATAACTTCTTTTCCTCTTAATGAATTTTTGTGAAATTTTCAGGAGAGATCCATAAAATTATCATTGATATTATGTTCAAATATATAAGCCATTCTTTTTAACGGAAAGAAAAAATTGACAATGTTTACATTCCTCTAACCTTCCACAGGACTAAAGTGCGCATTTCTACCTACCGTTTTCACGGTGGAACACGGTGGAGGAGGCGAGACTCCTAAACGGTGTATTGGGTGGTTTGGAGTACAATGAAGGGGACTTTTAACAGGGTAAAAAGGGAAGGTGGTTTTGAATAACTCCACAAAAAGTACACATTTTAGGCACTAGGCTAGTACCACAACTATATCAGGCATCGAAATAAGGGATAGAGAGTGCATCGTAATTTTTTTGTAAGCATGATTTTGCATACTAAACTAGATCAATTTTCAATTTTTAGCTTGTAAGTAATCCAAAAACGCATCGCGAATTGCGAAATGCGATACGCTAATTCGATCCCTGCTTAAGGCTAAAAAGTACTGAAATCCAGTAAGAGCAAGATTCAAAGTATTATAGATTTAAACTCTTTTTGCAAGCATGAAGTTTTGCAAACTTCTAAATTTTCAATGACATTTTAACTTTGGTGAAAAAGGCTAAAATTCACAAAAATGCTTTTAACTGAAAATCAAGTCATCATTATGTTATTATTATCATGCGCACGTAAATAGCAACACTTGATTGGCTTCTTTACTGTCCAATATTTTAGAATATATAGTTTCTGTGGACGCTATATATTTGCAAAATTGATGTCACTCGAAGAAATTTTGCATCTTCTATTTGACGCTACGTCACAAATTAGAAATTTTATACTTTCAAGAAAAAGTATTTTGAATCTCGATTTATCAGTTAGGAAGTTGGAATTATACTTGAAAATGATTTATATTTTAGCAATCAACGGATAATAAACAATTTATTTGGACTGTCTCATCCAATATGAAAAATATTGGCCTATATGAGAAGAGAGAGATATCGAAGGTTCGTTAGTCTTACATCCCTGTTTCATTCTTTGAAAAAGTAAATTGACTTTAAGTTCGTTGATATAAGACAGAATTTCGCTAAATATCAAGTTGTAAACGAAGGTTCATTAGTCTTACATTCCTGTTTCATTCTTTGAAAAAGTAAATTGACTTTAAGTTCGTTGATATAAGACGGAATTTCGCTAAATATCAAGCTAAAACCGAAGGTTCGTTAGTCTTACATCCCTGTTTCATTCTTTGAAAAAGTAAATTGACTTTAAGTTAATTGATATAAGACGGAATTTCGCTAAATATCAAGCTATAAACGAAGGTTCATTAGTCTTACATCCCTGTCTCTTGCGATCAATAGTAAAATGACTTTAAGTTTATTGCTATAATATAATGAATTCAAATTTAGAATTTCGCTAAATATCTGGTTCTGATATCTAAACGCTTTTCTTACAAAAGTGCAATTTACAACTATAAGCACGGGGAGAAAAAAATCATACACAAAGTTTTCTATACAACGTATAACTATACAACAATAAGATTAATTTACTTGAGTGAATTTACTTGAGTGAATTCTCTTTCTCTCGAAAGAGCGAATCTCGTTTTTTTTTGTGCGTTTTGACCCCCGTGTTGAAGAAAAGTGAAGTTTAGTGCACGAAATGTGTTTTTAATAAAGTGTACCTTTTCCACAATTTTTAAAAGAATTTTAAACTTTAAAATGTGTGTTTTATGCAAAAGAAAACTTCTATGGGTCATTTGGGAACAAATTTTCTAGGATTTGTCCAATTTAAAGAAGGTTTTAATTTTCAACACGGAATTCCGTTTCTTTGCGCAAAGTATCATAAGCCATTGAAACTAGAAAAGAAACGAGATTTATGATGGAATTGCTCAACATGTTTGTATAGGACTTTGAAGACCATGGAGACAGCACGAGACAGCGGTTTGGTACTACATGATTTGGAAGCAATGATGAAGCGGCAACCAATAGGATTCTTATGCATTTTAGGTATCCAATACATAATGGGGAGAGTTTTCATTTTGTCAGATAATGATAATCCAAATGTTTTACACAAGTTTTCGCTATTTTCTAAAATGGAGTTCAAATCAAGATTAGAAGGCTGATAGGTGTTATTTCCAGAGATTTCTCTCAGTAATCTAGAAACATAAAACTTTTTACAAATCAAAGCAAAGTTCTTAGATGCTTTGTCGATTGTGACAATGACAAATCTTTTTCTGTAAGGTTTTCAGATATGCCAGCACTTCTGGATTCTTTAGAATAGGTTTAGTGTCATGTATTTTCGTTTTCTTTTTGAGTTTTCTAATCTTAATTTCAACTTTCGAAATAATTGTGTCCCTCCAAAATTTAAATGCCCTAGCTTTGAATTTAGTTTTTTGCTCTAAAGTATCAATGCATTCATCTAAACTAGTAATGATATTTTCTAAAGCTCTTTTAAAATTTACACGTTTTGGTAAATAAAAAGGAAACAAATTATCAAACTTGATCCTGGTCAAAAATGGTGTGGCATTTTTTTTATTCAAAAATTATTGAAATGTCAGGCTTTTTATTGGGCCAATACTTTCGAGGTTTACTGATCAAATATGACTTCTTTTTCAGAAAATGTCAACCTCAGAAGGTGTTCCTCATTACAGAACTATAAAAACTGTTAAAAAGGAGTTCTAAAAAGGACAGGGAACCTGTTAAGGGTTAAAGGTAGAAAGATTTTCCATTGATTAAGTCAGTTTTGAGGCGGAAAAATTTAATGTTATGAAATAAACCTGTAAGCATCAATTTGTGGATCTAGAACATCAAAATATGTTTTGTTTTAATAGTATTTTGGCAAACAACCATCACATATTATATCTAAAGTATTCTACCAACCTTGTAGTTCTGCATCTGTGAGTTGCTTAGCTTTCTTCTTGATCTTTGTATAACCTGTTTGGCTTCCTGAATATAAAAAATAAAACAATTTGTTTATAAAAGCCCATGGGGTCATCCATATAGTAAGAAGAAAAAAGTTTTCTAAAGATAAAACCCCTTGTGTTGTTTACAGA
This sequence comes from Clytia hemisphaerica, assembly GCF_902728285.1. Lineage (NCBI taxonomy): Eukaryota > Metazoa > Cnidaria > Hydrozoa > Leptothecata > Clytiidae > Clytia > Clytia hemisphaerica. The sequence continues at coordinate 800,322 of NW_027103748.1, read as the reverse complement.
GAACAATAGAAATAATGCCATTTAAACAACAATAGACCATATGCTTTTGATAACCCTCCTCTGAACTTCTATAAAAAATTCAATGAGTTAAAAAAGTTACGACTATTAACAGAATGTGTGTTGCAAAATCATGATTCAAGCAGATTCAAGGGCAGTTTATAATAATTTGTGCTTTATCAAAAAGTTTGTAAGTATTTACTATGTACTGCTGTTTGTACCATTGAGTCTGTTGATCCTGTTGGTTCTTTTGTTGTTGATGGTTCTTTTGTTGTTGATGGTTCTTTTGTTGTTGATGGTTCTTTTGTTGTTGATGGTTCTTTTGTTGTTGATGGTTCTTTTGTTGTTGATTCCACTGTTGTGTTTAAAAAAAATGCACAAGAGGTAGACAAACTTGCTGTATCATGGATAGTAGAAACATAAATTTTGAAGAAATCCCAGGAAATTCTGTATGATGGAAGTTTTCCGAAGTAATCATAAGCAAAAATGTGTTTGTTTACCTCATAATCAAGAAACGATGGAGAGCAGGCATATTTTTTTTCAAAATACAGGAAATGTGATTTTCTGGATTTGCTGATCAATCTGGTACTCAGAGAACCACTTTACTTTTTCTAAACTGATTGTCGTTTAGCCTGGGAATCCAAGCTCATAATTTTAGAAAAAACAAAAAAATACCTCACCTCACAAAGTTCTAAAATTATAGAGCTTGGTGCAGGTAGATTAGTCTGACACAGAATGTTATAAACAGTCTGTGTATGAACCCTTGTTGACAGACTTTCTGAACTTTGGAAACCCAGGCAAACGCACATAATCAACTTACCATAAAAACTCTTTCACAAGCTCTAAAGACTTTCAAAACTACTAAAAACTACTACATCAAAACATCAGCCACATGTATTTAGACTTCCAGCCAACAGCCATTTTGTTTTGAAATGAGTCTATGTTTTCATTTTCATTTGTTTTCCTTTTTTCTGCAGAGTCAGCTTTTTCCATAAATCATGCGTGCGCATCGAAAATATCAAAATGCGCGCGAAAGTACTGCTAAGTAATACGCCAAAAGCTGGCCAATCAGGCCGAACCTGCATTGCAGGGAAAAATCTCCCTGCAGGCGAGTTACCTGCACCAAGCGTTAAACCAGCAGCAAAAATATCATAAACTAGACTGTGAAAAAAGTTTAACGCTTGGATTCCCAGGCTAATTGTCGTTGTGCAACCTTTGGGGAAGGACTGGAATTTTAGAATGGGAGCATTTGGAAAATGAAACCTTAAAAAGGTAACTAATTATCGTAGAGCTTATTTTTGCAGTACATCTTAAGTTAGATGAATAACATATTTGGTCGTTAGTACTAGTAATCGTATTGTTTGGAGTGCAATTAATGATTAATCACGAGTAACAAAGGAGAATCATGGTATTTTCTCCTTTGATACAAGTGATTAAACGTTAATTGCACGACAGAATATATACGATTCCAAGGTAATCCTCAGTAAACCATAGTTCTCTATTGAAAATGACATGTTCTTGACTCTTTTTTGTTTGTACAAACATTTGAAAAACGTTTCTTTTTTCTTTTATTGTCTAAAAAGAAGCTATTGCAGTGTGATATTTTTATTTTCATAAAAGGAAGTCACTGCAATGCAAAGTCAGTTTGTTTTTTTTTATAATAAAGAATTCTCTTTATTGCTAAACAAGGCGTAGGAGAGAGAAAGCAATATAGGGGGCAAAAGTGCCCTCCCCCTGCCGAACAGTGCAAAGAGTGGTAATAGTGCAATCAACAATTAATCGCACTCCTCTAAACCAATCAGATTCAAGTAATTTTTCACGACTGACGATTACAAAAGAAATTTGGACCCCACATTTACTGGTTAAGTTTAATAACCTCTCTCCCAATACATAATCCCACACAAATCTTACAAACTCCCCTTGACCATGTTTTGACCTATTTCTGGTGGAGCTCAAATATTCAAAATCAAATCAAATATACCTACCACTTTTTGACTTTCTCTTCCTAGAGTGCCAGGACAGTTAAATTTTCTGTCAAGGACGATAGCGGGATGTCTGGAATATGATCCAAGTCCTGAAAAAATAATTAAAATTGAGCAAAATTAACGTTTCAAAGAAAAGATTATTCCTAAACAGAGAGCCCAGAAAAAATTCCAGTTTACAACCAATCAATGTTGGTGACCTGGAAACAATTCTTTTTGAAATAGTTGAAATAATTTTGATATCTGTGTTCAGATGTGTGCATTCGATCACATTTACGCATTTCTCGTTACAAAGATATGTAAGTGCCGTGAAGTCGGGTAATTTGCATCAGTGGAGGCAATCATACATAACCCTCCCCTGTTTAAATCAAAACAAAAATGGTAGAGTAGAGCTGTGTAGTTCATTTGTTTTGAAATTTTGCTCCTTTGACTGGTCAGTTATTTGATGGCTATGCATGTTTGCCTCCACTGATGCAAGTTAGCCGACTTCACGGTAGCGTATTTGAATTATTTGCTATCTATGATTTGCAATTATGTTAATACAGGTTCAGTGAAATCGTGGCAGAATTGCTGTTCCCATATTTTGTGTCAGATAGTCCCAAGTTAGAGACGTTAATGGTATTGTCATATCCAGACGATCTCAATCGAACGGAACCGACGATCGAACCAGTCGAACCCAATCGAATGAAATTCGATCGATTGTCGAATGCAATCGAATCTCAATCGAATATTACCGCAATTTTCATATTCGATTGATATTCGATTGCGTTCGATTGAGATTCAATTACGTTCGATTACGCGGTGCTGGCGGTTGCGTCATGGTTCCCGTTCTTTTGCTTCGCTAACATTGAAGCGCTTCTTTTTTTGCACGGGAAAACATATGGTTTTGAACCGTGACCTAAGGCTTCGGCCCGAAGCGCGCAAGGGCGGGATAAGAAAAGCAAGTGTTATCATGAGGGCGGATGGACAAATTGCCGAATTAGGTCACGTGACGAATCATATCCTTTCCACACGGTTGAGAAAGTATGACGAAAGTGGTCGATTGTATGTTTTCGGGACATCAGAGGGCGTCAATCACTCTTCTTTGATTTACAATGGAAAATCGGCCTACTTTAGAGCATAGAGCAATCGAACGCAGTCGAACGACAATCGAATGCAGTCGAACAACAATCGAACCAATCGAATATTACCCAGAATTTTGACGTTCGATTGAGATTCGATTGCGTTCCACAATCGAATTTCAATCAGTCGATTGCGTTCGACTGGTTCGATTGTCGATTCCGTTCGATTGTGAGATCCTCATCATGGTCAGATATTGAAATTTGGTACACTTCTATCAGAATACTGAATGATTTTTAGGACAAAAATTTTGAGATTCAACTCACATCAGGTGACAAACCCATAGAGCCATCCCCACCAGCAGGTATGTTGACATCAGATAGGGAATTGCATTGGAAAATGCCAGCATCCTTGGTGCTCTCGATCCCGTCCAAAAATTTCAGTTTAAGTTTCACACCTGTGTCTGAAATAAAAGTTAGAGAGAATAACTGGCAAATTTTCCAACTTTCCGACTAGAAAAGGATCTGATCTTTGACGACAGAAAGTGAGTCGGTCGGGTGACCCATGCCCAAACATATTATGTACAGAAAATTAGCCCTGACGCCCTTTTGGTATCAAATATGTAGATCCATAGATAGCTCTATGTTTAGTCGTGGGGTATAGGTACAAGTCCAACACTGAACCTAATTTTTAAAAGGTCTAAAGAAGAGATCTATAAAATAAAACTTGCGCTTTTGTGATTTTTGAGATCCGATATATCGGTACAAAGTCATCGCCTGTGATTCTTTCATGTGGGAAAAGATTAAAAAAATTAAGATTTACCTTCGATAACATCCAATTTACGTTTGACGCTGACACGTTTTCGGCTCATTTCAAAAGGTTTTCCTAGCAAACTTGGAGACTAGGTAAAACAAGATGGCGGCGCTTCCTTCCTTTTTGATGTTGGTTTTTTAGCGAATTCAGGGGTCTGAGGATAACTTTCCTAAAATTTACGGTTACGAGGACATTTGTCGTGCTTTGAGCTTACATAGAATATTGGATTCGGTGGACGGGTGAATTTCTCCCTTCCCGCCAAGATTTATTACGGTAACCGAGAAGCTCTTAGCCTTACGCTGTCCCCATCACAAAATCAGTCGGCTAACGGAAAAATGGGACGAATAAAAATGGTATCCAGAGTTGTGTCATTACTTCATTTACCTACTTAAAAAAAAACATCAGACAGAAAAAAAAGAAGATGTTGGTCGCTATTTGAATCAAAACATTTTAAAAAGATATGGAGAAGAACTTCGTCCTTGATAGCTTCCTTCACTCGGTACATGATCTCCCAGACACATCACAACCAGCTTCAAAGTTTATTAGAGGATGAGGTTGTTTCACTCGAGGTTGAAAATCAACACCCATCGTGTCCATCATCATCATTAGCCAGCAGTCCCACCAGTTCAGAAGCAGCAGTTACTACAGTAGATGAAATGGAGGATATGGTGACCGATCTGTAAGACACACAAACACTCAAGAAAGAAAAAGACCAAGATAAAAGCAACTTATGGTATTACAACAACAAATTTAATTTTCCAACAGTCAGTCTTGAGGATCTTCAGAACAATAGTGAACTTTGTAAGTTTTATAGTTGAGGAACATATTAAAAAATTATGTACGTCTATTTTAACCTATTTTAAGACCCCCTCCCTCATGTCGGTCTTTCGTTTCGAAAAGGCCTAGCCTGGGTCACATACGACCCTGCTGATTCCCTGGACTCCGGGGATTTTCTTGTTGCGTGTCTGGGGGTTTTAACATTACTTTTTGAGACTTACCCCAGACTGATTGCACAACACGCGCGACGTACTTATGCGATTGAGTGATTGCATGGGCGTCAATTTCGTCATCCCTATTCCGCCCGCTTTCACGCTAAAACTTAATCCAGGCGCGGTGTCAATCGAACTGTTCGATTATCGAACTAATCAAACTTAATCGAACCCTATTGAACGATAGCTGTTCGATTACCGAACCCAATCGAACACCTATCAAACTGGGAAAATTTTCGCAAAGTTTGATGACTGTTCGATTATACGATTGAGGTTCAATGAAGTTCGATTGCTGGTTCGATTAAATCGATTTATACCTTGCCGCAAAATTTTTTATTTATATTCCGAGGGCGTATTGGCGGCCGCCCACGGGCCATTCTCACGGGCCATCCTATATCTATCCCATCGGGTGGGACAAGCTGGAGCTTTTACAACCTCTTTAGTCGTTAATTTGTAAAAAAAAAAATTATTTTTATTACTTTCTTTAAAGAAAGTGTCATCTCTATTATTTCAAATGATCAATAAAGAGTGAAGCATACAGTGCCTGTGTTTTGATTAAACAACCTCGTAATTTTCTGAAAGGTAAAGAAAAGTAGAATCAATCCGACACAATCATCGAACTTTCATCGAAGCACATCGAACTTAAATTGAACTCATCGAAACATCAATCGAACTTCATCGAACAAAGAGCAGTCATCGAACTAAATCCCACATTACTGAAGGACTTAAAATATTCTTGTGTTTATAGGAAGGTTTTTTGGAGCCCCGAACATACCCAGCACGTTTACACACTCCATTTCATTCAATTTTCTACAATTTTGAAATCTAAGTTGAATTGCATTTTAACTATATGTTTT